>NW_026864777.1:0-64343 GCF_026571515.1 Ruditapes philippinarum | reverse complement strand
TTAATTTCCCGGTTTCCCAACCCTTTAAACCTTCAAAAGGCCCCCTTGAGAAAATTATCTTGTTACCTCTTCAAGGGATGGTAAAAACATGATGAGTTTGAGCGTTTAAAGGGGTTTTTTTCCGGCCATGGGAACCCACTATTTTAAAAAAAGATGTGTTTGTTGTTGTTTTTTGTGTGTTTTTTTATTTGTTTTTTTTTTTGTTGTTGTTTTGTTTTCGAAAAAAACAGAAAATTTTAATTTTTAAATGGTTTATGAAAAATAGTGAAACTTTTTTTTTAAAAATACGTTTTTTAAAATTTAATTTCAATGGGAAATTCACAAGTTAATTTATTTTTTATAAATAATGGACTTACAAAAATTATTGGCAAAATTCGCCCACGCATAGAAATATAACTAAAATGTCCCTCTTAGGGTTTAAAGGGGTTGCTTTTTTTAAATGAATTTAAAGTTAAAATTGTTGATTTTTTTTGTTCTTGCGGGGGGTTTCTTTTTTTATTTTGTTCTTTCTATTTTTGAACAAAATTTTAAACAACTAATTCGTTTTTTATTTAAACCCCTTCTATCCCAATTCCCCATACTCCCAGCTTCTCCAAAAATTTTTTACACCTGAACAATGGGGCAAAGTTTTTTACTCGTGATTTTGTAAGAAGTTTTTTTTACAAAATTGCCCCCAAAAATGAAAAATTTAAAAATATGATACAAACATGATAACTGATGTTTTGATTCTTGAAATATATTTACTTAAAAAATCGTTATGCCATTTTGTTTTCTTGAAAAAAAAAACACACAGATTTTATGTGTTTGTTAGAAGTTTACGAATTCAGTTCAGAATTTGTCAATATATGTTTAAACTGTTCATTTAGTAACTTTATAAATTAGAGTGACGTGTTCTTTTTACATTTTAAATAGAAGTGAAAAAGAATATGTTTTAGAAACGGAAAATGTTACGTTATGCACTGACTGAATAAGGAACAGTACATACCTTGATCAGAAAGCCTGAATACTTACGGTTGATAATGGTGTATATGGGCTGCTTGGTAATATATGTTGGTCCCTTTTATTAAGAATAAAACCCCATGTTTTTTTTAAATATACTTTGTTTTGTTTTTTTGTTTTTTGCTGCTCTATTTGCTTTTTTTGTTATGTTTTGTTCTTTTGGGTGGCTGTTGGGGGTAGTTTTTTTAAAATTTTTCCTTTGTTTTTAAATTTTTCTAAAACAAATTTTGATTTCCCAAAGATTTAGTTTATTAAACCTGATTTTTAAACCTGGAAAAAAAATGGATTTTTACAGGGGGTCTGGTTTTTTCCCGGTTTTTTTTGGGTTTTTATTTTTTTTTGTACTGTAATTTTTTCCCAATTGTGTTGTTTGTTGTTTTTTTGTTTTGTTTTTTGTTTTGTTTTGTTTTTTTGAGTTTTTGTTGGTTTTTGGGGGGTTTTTTTTTGGTTATAGAGTTTTATTTTTTATTATTGGGTTTTCTTTTTGTACAAATATTAGATCTCTGTGCTTTTTTTTAAATATGAATTTAAATTGTTTGCTTTTCCTTTTATCTATTACTTTATTTTTAAACCCAATCTGTGAAAAAGGGAGATTTTGTGGTTTTCCCAAAATGTTTTTAAACAATTTGTGTGTTAGGTGTAAAATGTGTTAAAAAAAACGATTTTGAAAAAGGATTTTTTGTAGGTATGCCTGTGTTATGTACAGTATGTGATAAACAAGGACAATCAAAATGTTAATTCTATTTTTCTTTTATATTGTATTGGCAATGTTTGAAACAAAATAGTTCGCATCTATTTACTATTTAAGATAAAAATTTATTATAAAAAACGTTCATGTGTTTTATTTATTGTGTTAGTATATGATGATTTTCTTTTCTTTATTTTAAATAAAAAAATTTAAAAAATTTTTTTCCCCTTAAAAATATGTCTGTAAAGAAAAAAAGTACATTGTACCCAACAAATAAAAATTTGGGTTCCCTTGAATTAGTTTCTATATTTCTGAAAGACAAATATTGCATACTGATCAAAACGTTTTAAAAATATAAATAGTGATGAAAGAACAAAAATACAATCAAAAGACTTGTGCATATTTTCTGACGTAAACCATATTTAGAAAACTGAGTCGCTTCAATCTGAATAAAAATGAAAAATCAATTTGTATGAAAATTTTTCCCCCAATTTGGGGAAACATGTTCTAATATATTTTTCGGTATAAAAACTATTTTAAAAAGCCATGGGCCTTTCAAAAAAAAATAGGATTTTTGGCAGAACTTACCTGTTTAAAGATTTGTAAAAGGCATTTTGTACGATATCGGCGGTAAATTTAAAAAATTTTGTAATGGAAAAACCCCCAAACAATGGTACAAACAGGGAAATAAGAAAGGGTTCACCCATGTTAAAAAAGGGAAACGAGGATTCAAATGTAGTAAATGAAGTGAACTTTTAAATTTGCAAAATTGTTACACATGTTACAGCAAAAAACCCCTTTATAAGGGCTATCCTAAAAGTAAAAAATTTGCAAACAGAATTTCATTCCTAAAAAAAAGGTCACCGAAAGCCGGACCACAATTGCCCTTTTTTTAAATTTCCCAAATGCAAAAATTTTGATAAAAAGGCGTTTTGGGGGAAGTTTTAAAAAAATTTAAAATCATATTTGCTTTGGGTTTTTGAAAGTTAGGCATTAATTTTTGTTTTGCCCGAGTTTAAATTTATTTAAAAAAAGTTTATGCTTTTTTGGGTATGTAACAAAGGAAAAACCCTTTAAAAGGGTTTTTTTAAAAGTTTTCAATAATTTTTTTCCTCAAAAAAATATAAATTGTTGCCAAAACATGCCCTTTTCTTCACTTTATTTTTTCCAACTGCCATCAATTACAAGTTGTCCCCAGAATTTCTATTGATTTTTATTTTTTTTTCTTGAGGTTCAAGGGTTTTTAAATCAAATAAGTATTTCCCGGGCTACACGATATGGAGGGTTTTTTCCAAAATTTTTGTTCAAAAATAAATTAGTATCCCAAATAAAATTTAAAATAAAAAATAGCCCAATTCAGCAAAATAAAATATTTGATCATCTTGTCAATGTTAATTAAAGGAAAATATACATTGATGCTCAGTTTTTTAAAATTTTTTTATTTTAAAAATGGAATTATTAAATTTTTATTTAATTGATGTATTAATAAATTTTAATGAATAACCCAATGGGTTTAAAAAAAAGGTTATTATTAGTCAAGTTTAAATTTTCAGTTTTTCCCTTTCCTTGAACGATTTTTATAAAATAATTTTTCTAAAAAATAAATAAATAAAAAATCAAATAAAAATTAAATTTTGGCATATTGCCCCAATTCTATATATATCTAAAAAAATTTAAAGATAGGGGTGGGGAAAAAGGGTTAAATTTTAAATTCTCCCAAATTTATCGGGCCCCCGGTAAAAATTAAAGTGTTTACTTTTTAAAAGGTTTTAAATTTTTTAATTAAAAATTTTTAATGCACCATCAAAAAAAAAAGTTTCCTTTAAATAAAAAGATGCTTTTTGAAAAAGATGAAAGGAATAAAGTTTGGAAAAAATAAAAATTTTGCTCGATTTTAAAGCAAAACCCCCTTTTTTTTAAATCTTTTTTGAGGGTTTGGGGCCCATTTTCCGCTTTTAGAATGGAAAAAGGGGAAAAACGTGTTGATTAAATGTTCTAGGAATAAAAGTAAGTAAGGGTTTGGTAAAAGATACCCAAAAATTTCGTGCCGGTGGCAAAGCAAAACCAATTTATGTTAAAAATGTTGGCTTTGTCTGTATTCGACCTGAGTTTTAAAAAAAATTTCCACCAAACGCGGATCACATCACCAATAAGGCAGCTTTTTTTATTTCAATTATATGTATAGTTAAGATGCAATACACTTTATTTCCTGTATTTATTACTTTGACTTGGAAAATATCTGAAATTATTGTCCTTTCTTTTTTATTTTTTAAATGAATTTATTTTTACCCCCATTGTTAAGTGACTAGATTAATAGTCACTTTAAAAACTCATGTTTTTGTTAACATTAATTTGTTTTTACGGGGTAAGAAAGGTTTCATTTAAAGTCTTTTTGTAAATTTAAAACAAAAATCAAAAGTTTGAGTTCGTTCCTTGCTTTTCCCCTTTGAACAATTCAAAAAACCAAAATACTAACATATAGATATTTTAAAGAAAAAAACATAGTTACTTTCTACTTTTTTTTAGTTTTCTTCTACCTGTTTAATTAAAAACCTTTTACTTGATTTGCAAACTATCTAATTTAGCTACAAAAGTCATAAGAGGATTATTTCTCTTATGAAATAAACTTTAAGTTCCATCTTCATGGCAGTCTGATGAATTATTTTTTTAAAATTTAAATTAAATTTAAAATTTTATGGGCACAAAAACTGGGGTTTAACGAAAAATTTTCGTAAAAGATATAAAAGAAACTGCAGAAAAATAGCAAGCGATTTTTAAAAAAATGGGGCTAACTAAAATTACACGCAACTTGATAAAGGTGTTTTAAAGGTCGTCTTAGATTCTTCAAGTAAGTTAATTTAAATTTTTGGGTTTTTTGAAAAAAAAATTCATTTGAGTGAAATACAAATTCCATTTTCACGGTATTCCCAAAATTCAAAAAAGACTTGCTTTTGGGTTTTTGAGGTTTTTTTCAATTTTTTAAAACCCTAAATTAAAAAATGCCTTTAAAAATATCTTTTAAAATATAGTTTTCTTTCAAAAAAGAGGAAATTATAAAAGTTGTTTAAAACCCCCAACCGCGCCACCCTTTTTACAGTTACTGAAAAATCTTAACTTGGGATTCACGATTATGTGAATTTACAGTTATTTCGACCCTGTTAACTTCTTGCATAAAAAGGGATAAACTTTAAACTGGGAAAACGATGTCGAGATAAAGTTTAAAATTTTAATGATAGCTAACTAATTTGATGTGACCCAGTTGGGAAAATTTTTGATTTTTTTTAAATTTTCTAATATTCTTTTTTTTTGGGGGGAAAAAGTACACAACAATAGAAATTACAAAGGGGTACAGTATTAGAGGTTTTAAAATGAAAAAAAAAATCAATAGATTATGAACATGTAGTAATTTTTACGCCTTTACAAGAAAAAAGCAAATTTTAAACATTTACAAGCTATGTAAAAAAAAAATATTTGTATCGATTTTTTGGAAAAAAAAAGTTAAAAAAGAAAAAGAAATTCCCCTATTTAAATTGTTAAAAATTTACTACATTAAAATCCCTTGAATTCAATTAGTTTATGAAAAAACCTGATTTGGGTTTTTTTTGTAGATTACAATGTAGCTTCCCGATCAAAGCTTTTCCAAACGTCTATATATCGAACCCTTTATTAAAAAAAAGTTTTTTAAGTATACCCCAAAAAACCCAAATACAAAAGTTTTTGTACCTTTATTTTCTTCCCCTTTGTTTATATTTTTCCCTTGTGTATCGGGATTTATAAAATTTTGGGAAATTTTAACAGTCATTTAAACTTTTTCCCTTTGAATTTACTTTTTTTAAACCCGTTTTTTTCGTACTAAAATTAATTTTTGGGGGATATGGATTATAAAATAGATATATGTATAAATAGTTTAATTTCTTAGTTTAAAAGGAAAAAAATTTCCTGGGGAAAAAGTAAGTGCCTAAATATCTCTGATTTCAAAAATGTTTTTGTTATAGCCGTGGAGTTTACCTAAAGGGAAATAAACCAGAAAAGGAAAAAAAACTTTTCCATTCATTATTAAATTGCAAATTTTTGCTTTTGATTAAAAGGGAAGAAAAAAAATAGTTTAAAACAATGAATACATTTTTATATTTAATTTCTTTTATTAGTAGATCCCTTTTTTTTTATTTGAATAAATTTTTTTGTTTTAATTTGAATCATAAAAAGGTAAAATGGTATGAAATTAAAAGATTGGGGAAACCCATGTTTATTGTTAAAACATTTTTTTTATTTAGATTTTTTGATTTATTGATTGATTTATTTTAAATTTATTTTTTGATTGATTGTTTTATTAATTTATTGTTTGATTTATTTATTTATTTTCTGTTTTTATTTTCATTTTTGTTTATAGCCCCTTTAAAAAGAAAATTTAAAGTTTTTTTCCCTTCAAAAATTTTTTTGGGGCAGGAAATTTTCCCAAAAAAGTTTTGATTTTAAAAATTTTGTACATACTTTCGTTATATTTTAAAATTAAGTTATAATCAAAACACCAAAGTAGGCAGTTGTTAAAATAAATAAAAAAAATTTTAGTCCATAAAATTAGTTTGATGTTGGTAAAACTTTTTGATACCGATGTCACAAATAAAATGCGGTCTTAAATTGGCAACACAATATTGAAACTATGCCAGTTGAAATAATTTTCAGGGGGTTATTGTTATTGTTTGTTGTTTTTTGTTTGGGTTTTTTTAACATACAAATCAAACAAACATAATAATGATGGCTAGTTTCTGTTCTAATGTTCTGTTTGGAACTTTTGCTATTCAAAGTAGTTGAAGATCAAACTATTTAGTTTTCAGTGGATTGAACCTTTTCAAATAGACTTTTAAATCTATATATGGAAAATGATTTGACAACCGCAAATTGTGTTTACAATACAATGTTTATTTTTTTAACATTTTCATGAAGTTTAAGACGTGCAAGAATGTTTTTAAACTATTCCACTCAGAGTATTTTGATAATATATTTATAATGTAAATATTTTTAAGTCGCTACTTTAACGCATGCCTGTTTTTAATTGATTAAAATATGATAAACAAGATCCCAACAAGGAAAGGCGGCGTTCAATGAACGCAAACCCCCATATGACCCAGCAACAAGAAAAACCAAACGGCAAGGAGGGCCCAGGCGGACCCAAAAGAACAAAAAACAGGACAGGGCAAAGGACAGAGCACGGAAAGGTTAATCATTTAAATGATAAATAATTTGGAACTGATTAGGAATTCAAAGAAAAAATAATAATAGGCCCCACAAAGGGGAAGGGGACAGGAGACCGGGGGAAGGGGGGGGGGTAATTAAAAGAATTTAAAAAACTAGAGTGCAATGGGGAAGATACTTACCGTTAGACCGGGAAAGTAAAGGGCTAATCATTAATTTTTTCAAATTTTTATTTTTTACTTATCAACTATAGGGTTTTAAAAATTTAGAAAGTAAAATTTTTTTCCCTTCTTAAATTAAATTGTTAAAAACTTAAGAATAATTTTTAATTTCCTTTTTACAAAAAATATACTTAAAACTATTTTAAAATATGTTGTTTGTTTCTGTTTTTAAATTATTTAAAAAGTTTTAACGGCGAGAAAGGGGCCGGGGAAAATTTTTTTTTGAAAGAAAAAATCGGCTTCAGACCCAGGGCATTATAAATTACTTTGGGGGATTATTTACTTTTTGGCCCCCTCTGAAGTTATCTATGGTTTTAAATTTTTCCTTAGTAAACTTGGGTTTTAAATTTTTTTGGGTATTTTATTCTTTAACTGTACAGTATTTTTAAACCCGTTTCTTCCCCTTTTGTGCAAAAAATTTAATAGCAAATTTTTTTTTTTTCGGGTTAAAATTTTGGGGGTTTTTTTTTTTAAAATTTTCAATTTTAAATGTTTTTTGTTTAAAAATTCGTGGGAATTTGTAAACATAAAAAATTTAAGCGATCAGTTTCTAAATCCTAAATTTTAAATTCCCCAAATGGGGGGGCGTTTTTTTTAAAAGTGAAAATTATTTTTCAGTGTTTTTCACGTGCTCGTTTTTCCTGGGCCGTTATGATTATAGGTTTTGTGCTTCATTAAAAATATCTAAAATTTTATTAAAAAACAGAAATGCTTTAACGAAAGGAAATATCCCTATTTTTGAAATAAAAAAAGTTTTCTTGTTGAATGTATGAAAATTGTATCAAACTCTTTTTATTAACAATTTTAGGTTTAAAAAGTATTGAAAATATCTTTTATTTAAATAAGTTATTAAAGCCGCTTTTCCGTTCAAAAAGTTAAAAAGTTAACTTTCCCCTGTTTAAAAGCGTTCAACCCCGGGAAAAAGTGCCTCAAAAAATCGAAAACGAAAATAAAAAGGGGTTTTACGCCCCAGTTTTACCCGGGGGAATGTTTTTTTATTTTCCCTTTTAAATTAATCGAATTTTTTTCCTTTTTTTCAAAAATGTAAACTGAATATAAATGGGGTTTAGACAAAATATTTTTCTTTTTGTTTACAAATTGAACACTTTATGTTAAAAAGGCGATAATAGTACCCTTTTGTAAGTAATTGGGCTTTTTTCGAACCCATTTTTGTATTTACCCCTAAATTAAGCTTTAAAAGCACTTTTTTGTATCAAAAAACGTCTTTTTAAACAAAATATGACCCCTTATTTGTATTTTGGTTTGGTTTCCCTTTTTTAAATTTTAGTTTCTTTAACAGAATTTGCGGAAGTCTTGATGTGTACATAGTCTAGCCGGTTTTGTACGGGGTAAAGGAAAAAATGTGTCGGTGTAGAGGGAAACAAAATATTTTTCTGCAAAAAAATAAACTTCAGTGCGAGCATGTACGTACGCTGATGAAGGAATAACGATCGATGTCGGGAACAGGGATCGTAAAGTGAAACATTTTAATATTTTGGAAAGGAAAAAAATATTAAATAAGAAACACTTGATTATATGTACGTACCATGAATATGAATGGTAGTAACCAGATTCCGTCCTGCTAGAGAACTTTGAATATGCGACTTTGAGTCAATAAGGAAAGTATAAAACTCAGTAGACCTTATTTCATTACAGATTGGTAGAACGTTACAGTATAATTCTTAAATCTGTGGATTTCATTACATTTCAACACGGCCTATTCTTACAGCATTTTTTTTTTGGCGATATGCCTTTATTTTTCAAATAAAAAGAAATAAAAAAATTTTAATTAAAATGAAAGAGCTTAATTCGATATATATACAGAACATATCAAAGTACATTTTTAATTTGCTTATCAATTTTGGGTGGGTCTAAGGGGTGTAAAAGGGTGCTGTTTATAAAAATTAATTTATTCTTTTTTGTCAAACATTTTACTTAAATGGTCAAGGGGTTTTTATTTTTTTATATTTTTAAAGGGATGATAGGGGGTTTGTATTTCCTTTGAAAGTGCGGGTATCAATTTTTGCCAGCCCCTCTCAAACAAAATAAAAAAGAAAAAAAAGCATATTATAAACAATACATGAATTGACTAGATATGTTTTGATCTAAATAGTGTTCTACTGTTTTTGCAAGAAAGCATGTGGCTACCTGGAATGACACGTTCTCATGTTGTATTATGAATTCAAGTAATTATTTAATATTCATGACCTTGTGTCATTCCTTACATCAGAATGACTGTCAGCTCATTAAAGACTATACACTTAAAAATTGTGTGGCTGTTAGACACCGTACACATTCTTCTTAACCCTCTACATTAAAATACTACACCCCGTTCACTTACATTTGTTTTTCTTGCTAGACTCTGTACACAAGACAAGGCTGTTTTTCGAAAATTTTGCTAAAACCAGCTCGAGTTGATGGGTGACCACTCAAATACAAATAGAGGGAAGTCTATATATATTTTGCATTAAAGACAAATTTTGATAAAGAAAATGCCTTTTTTTGGCTCAATTGAATGAAAATGTAAATGTCAACAAATACAGTTTATCGTCAATTTAACAAAACTATTCAATTTACAGAAGAAAGCAAAAATGTCTTTAAAACCAGATGCTTTCAGCTTCACAAAATTGTTACGTTCGGAAAAATCATTTAAGTTATGATTGAGAAATTGGTTGAAACATTACCTCGGGTGAACTTGTCGTACACCTTTTTACTTTCGTTTTCGATATTTTCAGGGGCTACTTCCGGTGAACGCTGTGCGACAGTGCACTCGGGCTTATTGGCTTTCGTGTATATATTTTACACTTTAACTGGAACCATGTACTTTCTTATGACAATGCACTTAAAATTTATATCTTTTTCCTAAACAATCAACAAACAAATGTCACAAAACAAATGTCATTTTGGTACTTATTAATAATTTCGGTCTAATTTTCGCAAATCAATATTTAAACTAAATTTCAGTTATAAACAGATAATTTCAAACCGAGTGTGTTGAAAGGGTGACCAAACTATCTTGTTTGCAGTTATTTATAGCTTTTCAATAGAAAAGAAAGGAAAATAATATTGCTTTAAATATTTATACTTTTAGTGATTGATAAACTTTTAAAATTAAAAAAAAAAACATATATTGAAATGTGTTTGCAGCTATTCAATATCTAATTGACAACCAAAATTGTCTATAGAATACAATGTTTACTTTATCTTTATCATGAAGATCAAAAAACGTGCACATTTCTTTTCAAATCTATTCCACTCAGAGTATTGATTATATATATTTTAATGTCAATACTTCAACCGTTACTTTTAACGCAAAAATTATTTATGGGATAAAACTAAGACTGTCATTGTTTTAAATCCCACTTTTTAAAACTTATCAAAACAAAATCTGTAAAATTCATTTACGAAAAATTTTTCCCCATTTTCAAATATAATGTGTAGTTTAAATTTTTAAAATTTTCCTGCTAAGTTTCAAAAATATCCCCAAATTTATTTAAAAAATCTTTTTTAAACTAAACCCCGATTCTAAATTTTAAAAAAAATTTTTCTTTTTTTAATAGAAGGTAGCCGTTTCCTTAAAAATTCAAAAAAAAATTTTTAAAGAGATAAAAATTATTTTTAGACAAAGAAAATTTTTCTTTTTTAAATTGAATTTTTAAAAGGGTGTAAATAATAAGAAAATATTTATTTTATTTGGGCCCTTACTAATCCAGAGATGTTTAGGGGCAAATTTAAAAACCTGCATGTTTTAAATAAAAATGAAATAATGAATGGTTAATCCACAGGCACGAGTATCGGACCTGGGAAGAAAAAATATGACCAGATTGATAAAAAAATCTGTGTTCATCTTAAAAGTGTCAAAAAACAAAAAAAATGTAAATAATGACCCCCTTTAAAAATATACTTTGGTTAATGATACATTACAGTGAAACTGTTTTTCTGTACGAAATCTGCTGTGGTCATAATATTATTTTTAAAATAGGTTTATCTCTTCAATTTGGTTTGCAAATCATGGTCATGCAACTACATAATTAGGTAAAGAAGCAGACGCTTGTTTTTGTTGAGTCTTTTATGTTTTTATAGGGGTGATTTGTTATTCACAAAATTACACTTTATATGCATGTATAATTTGCAATGCTATTTTATTATATTGAATGTTTTTTGGATTGATTTATCAAATTATTTGTACTGTAATTAAAAGTGTTAGACTCGTATGTCCGATTAAAGGCATAATCTTAATGAAAATGAAATTAGTTCACTTTTTCATTTGTATTGATCACATGATGGTTTAAGCCAATTAAAAAAACATCAACATGAATCGGGTAGAGAAAAATTTTGCTAATAGTAAATCGATAATCTTTACAAACTTTGAATAGCAAGTGTTAATTTCATATTATATTTTCGGCAGAAGAAACTGTCCTAGGGGCCAGGCATTTTTGTATCGTAACATGGCTTCCGTGTCAGTATCACGTGATTATCCCAAGCACCACCGTGACTTAGCGCGGTAATTGTAGTATATAGCTAACCTGGACGTGTCGCATAGGATATCATAGTAAATATTTTTTTTATATTTGTTTGTAATAAATATTTACAAACCGTATCTTTTGGGGTTTTATTTGATCAGTCGATAACAAAAAATGATGTTTTTGTAAATTAATATTAATCATTTCTCAAATGAATATAATTTAATTAATTTATGAACTTCTACATTTTATGTCATATTAAGTTTTGATATTGATAGATTTTAGAATGTCGACAGTTGTCATTAAATGTCTCGTATATATTCTTTAAATGTTTTACCATCGGGCTTTTGTTGCAATACCCAAAGCACAATTTTGCTATTTTACTTAAACAGTTTAGCGTTATATATAACTACTTCCTAGTAAATTGCATATTAAATTCGAATTCACTTTGAAACTGTCTATAATGACAGAAAAAGGACCATTAAGTGAAAGCAACGTTCACGGATGAGTAGATACCACAATGTACAGTCATACAGGACACTCTTATGATATATTATCGTATAAGATCTTTCAAGTTGTGTTTAAGCTGTGAAACAAAAGGGTCTAAAGCAGTTCTCTTAATAAAATGTGAACATTACTTAGTTTTAGTCAAGGTCTCAAGTTTGAAACAAATATCAAGGTAGACCATCTGATAGTGAATGACAGTTTAAATTATTTGCGGTATCTCCCCTTTTCCAGAATCTTTATATTATCAGTAACAGATAAACAGTTGAATGTGACAACTGTTAAACGTTTTACGATACTTTAACAAAGTGTTGTTTTGAAACACATTCTCATTAAATCTAACACTTGAAGTGCTCATAAATTAATCATTGATTTTCTTTTAAACAGCTGGTGGCGAGTGAATCTTTCCATGCGAGCAGTGTAGACCAAGATGAGTTGGCACACCTCTGCTGTCTGGTCATAGCCTGCAAGTTTTCGCTATTCAGTTAGAACTTGCTTATGTTATTTTTCCCCCTGACATGATAAGTGGTTATGTCCAGAATGAAAAGTAACGGTTTTCCGTTCAGTTTGGAGAATCTTTTTTTTAGCTCACCAGTACCGAAGGTTTAGGGTGAGCTATTAGTATCAAGGGGATGCTCTGGCGTCCGTCGTCATGCGTCAGCAATCATTTTCTCTGAAACTGCTGGGCAAATTTACCTCAAATTTGTTCTGTAGCATCCTTGTGCAAGTCACACTTAAATTTGCTCAAGTCATTTTAATTGACCCCTTTTAGGGGTCACCAGAGCTAAAAATAGAAAAACCTTTAAGCATCTTCTACTACAGAACCAATTGATGGATGATCACAAAACCTTGTAGCATTCTTGGGTAGTCCTTTATCAAATTTGCTCATATTAATTTGATTGGCCCATTTTAGGAGTTTCTACAGCTAAAATTAGAAAAACCTTCAGACATCTTCTCCTACAGACTTTATGGATGGATAATCACCAAACTCTGTCTGTAGCATTCTTAGGTAGTATTTTATCAAGTTTGATCATATTAATTTGATTAGCCCCTTTTAGGAGCCGCTAAAGCTAAAAATAGACATACCTTTAAACGTCTGCTTCTACAGAACCAATTGATGGATGATCACCAAACTTTGTCTGTAGCATACTTAGGTAGTCCTTTATCACGTTTGCTCATATTAATTTGATAAGCCCCTTTTAGATGTCTCTGGAGCTAAAAATAGAAAAACCTTTAGACATATTCTAATGGATGATGATCACTAAATTTTGACCCCAGGGCTTTTATTTGAACAAACTTAGTAGACACCCATTAGAAGATGTTTCATGCCAAATACCTTAGCTCTTGCTCTTTGGGTTCTTTAATTGGGTTCTTTAAAAGAAGATTTTTCTAATTTTTACTATATGCATATAGGGAAAATCAATGAGCCCCTTGGGCGGGGCCAATTTTGACGCAAGGGCTTCTATTTGAACAAACTTGGTAGACACTCACTAGAAGATGTTTCATGCCAAAAATCTAAGCTCTTGCTCTTTGGGTTTTTTAGAAGAAGATATTTAAAGTTTTTTCTTTCGGTTGCCATGGCAACCAGAGTTCTGCATGGAATTAAATTCTTTGAACAATTTTCAAAGGTGACCACCAAAGGAACATTCCTGTGAGGTTTGGATGAAATTGGCTCAGTGGTTTAAGAGGAGATGTCATTTAAAGTAAAAGTTTACGGACGACGGACGGACGGACGACGGACGGACGCCGGACGAAAAGTGATCACAAAAGCTCACCTTGTCACTTTGTGACAGGTGAGCTAAAAATGGATTTCAGTCGGGCGTGACCAGTCGCTCGGTTCCAGCAGGTTCAGAGTTAAAGGAACCGAAACAATTAATTGTATACATGTTAGTGATGTAAGTAAAACTATGTATTTCTTTTCTTTAAGTAACCAAGTTTATTTTTCTATATTGATTGCTCAAAAATGATCTAAAAAAAATTTAACACCTTAGAGTTAGTAATGTAAACGGCACAGGCAGGATTTTTTTGAAAATATAAAGGACGCACACACACCTTCAAACACAAATATGTGCGCAAACATCACACAACCACACAAATATACACCAGTTAAGTAAAATTAACTGGACGTGTCAAATCATTCATTTATTTATGATATTAACATGAGCTGTAAGGAAACTATGTTTCGGATATTTCTGTGTGTACTTACTTTTTTCTGTAGGTACAATCCTATAGAAGGTAACTTAGTATTTACAGTTAATACAGATAAGTTTAATTAAATCAATTACTTCAATGCATGTAAGACATTACTTTTATTTATGTGTGATAATCATTGTTTTCCCTTTAATTAAAAAGAATTGGGAATATCAAGATTTTTTTTTATTTGGTTTATATCGGTTACATATAGATATTGATTGATTGATTTTTTTGTCAATTTATTAATTGGCAAACCCATATTGCAACTAGGCCAGTTGAAATAATTCAGGGGATTGTTGTTTTTGGGTTTCTTTTAAACAATCTTGTTTTCAGCGGGTTGTATATTTTCAATAGAAAATAATCTTTTTAAGGAAAATGAAAACACAATTATGGTAACAATACAATGTTTATTTTATACGTTTCATGAATTTTAAGACGTGCAGAATGTTTTTATCTATTCCACTCAGAGTTTTGATAATATATTTATAATGTAAATATTTTTAGTCGCTACTTTAACGCATGTTTTGATTGATTAAAGTAAGATTGATAATTAATTTATTGTATTTTTTACTCATCAAACTACATCTTTATAATGTAAATATTGTAGTAGCTACTTTAAAGCATGTGTTTATTGATTAAAGTAAGACTGATCATTAATTTATCATTTTTTTTTACTTATAAAACTACATCTAAAATTCAGAACGTAAATGTTTAAACATTCTTTAGTTATATTTGTATATTGTTAACCATCATTTTGAATTTACTTTGTTCGATAACATTATACTTAATCTATTTTAAAGTATGTTGTTCTAGTTGCTGTATTAAATTATTTAAGGTTAATATACAGCAGAGTGTGGCCGGAATCTTGATGATAATCGGCTTCAAACCGGGGGCATTATAACTTACTTGGCGGATTATCACTTTCCGGCCCGCCTCTGACGTCTATTTATGTAAGTATCTAATAGTAGCACCTAATTAATTACGTTGATATTTCATTCTTTCACTGTACAGTATCTTATACACAGTTGCATGTGCAAAAAAAAAAAAAAGTAGCAAGTTATATTTTCTCGGAATAAAATTTTTGGTTTTTATTCCTTTAAATTGCAATTAAACTGTGTCATCATAAAATTAAGCGATCAGTGCTTAAATCCTAACTTTCACTTTTACAGCCGACTGTTTGATGACGTAAAATGTGACGTTATTGTTATAGTTTTTGCACGTGCTAGTGTTCAGCGGGCCGATTATAAATAATAATTTCATGTGCTTCATTTACTATAATATTTAACTCTTATAAGAAACGAGAGTGTTTCAACGAGGAAGAATATCATATTGTTGAAACAGCAAGTCTCTTGTTGAATGTAGCAGTAACCTTGAAAAATACGTGTTTTGTAACGTAACATATTCGTGGCATTTATTACAGGTGTATTATTTTGTTAATATTTCAATGCCAAAGGAAACTGTTTGTTAGGGGAGCCCCGGGTTTTACGTTTTTTATTTTAATTTTAAAACAGCCCGGCAAAATTTTTTTTTTCCCCGTTGTAAAAAGGGTAAATCTAAAAAAACTGATAAAGGAAAATTTGAAAAAATCCGTTGTTATTAAAAGCTTAAAAGGCCCCTTTTTTTAAAATGCAAAAGGGTTTTTTGTTTATTGTAAATGAAAAAATGTAAATTAAATTTTTAAAATTTTTACTCCCTTCATGATTACTTTTTAAATTTTTTTATAATTATTTAATATCTTATCTTTTTAAAACCCGGGTGTGTATCTTGACGAAGTTTCCAAGAAAGCACCAAATGTTCACATTGACTAATTTTCGTAATTGTTGTAAATTTATGATCTTTAATATCTATAATAATAATAATAAATGTTATTATCTTATCTACACGATTATTTTACTCGATCAAAATATTTTATATATTAATCTTTGCTACATTTACGACCAGGTTAATATTTTTGGAGGAAAGAAACAAAAGTGACCAATTTTCGAAGGATGTAACCGATCTTCTCCGAGAACTGGACGTGAAATATTGTTTGACAGAGAGTATAGGAAATGCAAGGAAAAGGGTGCAAGAACCGAGATTTAAAAAATGGATAATGATTGTAAATGAGCGGGAATGCTTATAAATTTGTACACAAACTCTGACGAGAATAAGCACTTGCCAGCTGCGACATTCTACAGAAGCTTGAATCAAGCAATAAGGAGTGAAAACCCTGATTATATTTGGGAAAAAAGTGAAAAATTGCTGAATAAAGCTCTACATATAATCGAAACATTTGAGAATATATTCAGAGGGGGAAAGATGTTGTAAGTCTGATATTCCCGATAACCTAACAGAAGGGTCATCGTTCAAGGTACCAAGCTTCTGGAGCACTAGTCTTGATCCTTCAGTCACTGAACATTTTGGCGGTGCGAAATTTGCATTCATCATTATTAAGAACGTTCAAGGTGTAAATGTTCAACATGTTTCTGTAACAGATATGGAAAAGAAAGTTTTAGTTCAAAGCTCAAGGGATTATATTCTAGAAAGGAAAATAAGCAACAAGGAAGAACAACTAAAAGAGCTTGAAGCTAGATTTCACTAGCGGTATCCTAACTTTAAACCCTGAGAACATATTCAGACTCGTTTCTCTCAAATAGCATCGTGAACATGAGGCGTTATAAGTGTCTTTGTTATCAGCCGTGGGAATAAGCAAGTTAAAGTAATACGTGTATTTTATAAAAGTGTTCATGTGTTTTATCAATTGTGTTAGTATATGATGACTATCTCCTACAAGTGTTTAAAGTGTGAATCAAAATTTCTTGTTGCTTTAAATTTGTCTGTAAAAGTAAAACTAGTACATTGTATCAATAATATAACAGTTGCATAGCTTAAATTAGTAGAAAAAAACAACATTAATTGCATATTGTCAAAATGTTTTGAAAATATAAATAGTGATGAGATAATAAAATTACCATAAAAATTCATTTTTTTCAAGTACATGTAAATCATATTTAGAGATAGAGTTACACACATGTGGATAAAAATGTATCCTATTTGGTATATAGAAAGTGTCAGTATTCATGAAAATTACTGGTTAAAGACATTTCAAAAACTAAAACATTGAAAATGTTACATACAAATTATCTTAGCTATGTGTTGTTTTCAAAAGAGGGAATTAAATGTTACGTTGTTCATCCTTCATTCTTAACACCATCCTTTGTATAAAGTATGCCGAACGCCTAAGCTCTTGTCATTCGAGGTTCAATAGATATTTTTTAGAAGCTTTCCCATTTCAGGCTTTGTAAAAATAGCATTTTTGTGTCGCCTCTACGGAGTAGTGGCGACATACAGGGATCACTGCTCCGTCGTCTGTCTATCCGTCTGTCTGTCCGTTCGTCACAAAACTTGTCCGGACTACTCCTCATGAACTAATGGTGCAATTTAATCCAATCTTTACAGGAATGATCAGTACCAAGTCTAGTTGTGCATATTGTCATCATTTCCTGGTTCAATGATTTTTATCAGAGTTATGACCCTTTAATATTTTTATTTTAAAAGTTTGTCCGGACAACGTCTCTTATACCACTAATGCAATTTCAATGAAACTTTACAGGATTGATCTGAAGCTCAAGTCCTTGCGCTTTTTGCACGGGGTTTTCGGTTGAATGATTTTTGGCCTAGTTATGGCCCTTTGGTAAAAGGTGTTTTTTCTGTGTGTTGCCAGATACACAAAAGCTTGTCCGGACTACTCCTCATACACTACTGGTGCAATTTTATCCAAACTTTACAGGAATGATCAGTACCAACTATAGTTGTGCACTGTCCGTCTGTCTGTCCGTCTGTCGCAAAACTTGTACCAACATGAAATTGGTCATCATGAGACGTCACATGTGATCCCTTATCTTTCTTGTAGTTTAAATAAAAGAGGTACTTTCAAGTCTTTTCCTTCTTAGAGTCTAAAAATTGTTAAGTGGTCTTTCATATTTCATTTCAAAATAACAACAATTTGATATCATTAGGTATAAAGAAAGAACAATAACTCATTTTGAAAAATGTTTTATTTATTTAAAAATAACAATCCAACAAATACAAATGAAAATAACAAAAAAAAATTTCCCTGAAACAAAAAAGACCTTTTTACAACCCTGCATCAATTAACTTCATGCAAAACATATTTTCTACTTGTAAGAAAATTGTACAATAATAATACAGTACATAAGGTACATGTATTACAGGTTTTAAGTGAATAATATAACATAGATATGAACATGTAATAACTGTAACTCCTTTATTGTGATAATTAAATAGCAAAATGTATACGTATTCACCAATCTATAAAAAATGAAAATATTATTAGTTGACTCTTAGTCAAAGATAAGTGTTATAATCACATTTCCATTTACAATATTTCTCTGGTTATAAATATAATAAGACATTCTAACCTCTTCAGAATTCATGATGGCGTCCAATATGGCCGCCGATTTTGTGCAAAACAATTAAACATTTTTGTAGTAGTACTTGTAGTAGTATTATCATTTGTCGCACAAATTATGTTCATTTGATATACAAGTGTTTAAATACATCGGAATTAATCAAATTATAGGTTAACCACGTACATTCAATTTGTTAGTCAATCTCTGTGTACAAAAAAATAACGTTAAAAAGACATTTATCAAAGAAAAAGTTCCAATCTTTGCATATTTCTCTAGTCTATGTACAAAATTCAAAACGTTACTCTATGTTTTATACTATCTTTAATATTTATTTAAACATTATGGTTTTAAAATCTGTAGAGTTTATATTTTGTCAAAATGGGTGCGGTTAATTTATCCGCTAACTGTTCAAAAGATAACGAAAATTGCGTAGGTAAGTAATCTTCCTTTTTTGCTTTTTGTTAAACTTTTATGATACCTTATGCATATTCAATGTTCAAAAAGTTTTTTTCTTTTTTTTTTAATTGTTTAAGGTATTCTTCCTTCAGGTCTAGAGGGTGTGCTAAAATATCGATAGACGCATATACTTTCAGTTATAAAATTTGTTTGCATATTATAAATTGTTTCAATATAGATATTGCATACACAAACAGTATCTCATTGTGTTGGCTTTAAAGCCATTTTATATTTCTAAAATGAAATTGTGAAAGTCAATAAAATGCGTAAATGGACTTTATATTTTACATTCATATACATGTTTGCTATTTAAAGCACGTTTCGTTGACTTTTTTCGTCTTATATATCTTTGCAATCAACAATTGTTTAATAATATTAATTAAAAGATATTGAAACAATAAATATCATGCAACCAAATTTGATAATTGAATGTGTACACATGATTCTATGTGCATTTATTGGTATTTTTGAAAAGAAGGTAGACAAAAAAAACCTAATCAAATATAGAGTATTTTCAAAGAGGGAACATTTGCATAAGAATTTATAGAAAACTTGTTTTTTCATATTTCTACATGTATAACAATTATAGGATTAATTTACTCCACCCATTTTGACAAAATTAAAAACCTACAGATTTTGTTGTTTTTTTTTTTTTTTCATTTTTGAAATAACACATAGTATTTATTGAATGGCAAATACAGTCAAAGGAATAAAGTAACTTTTCATACACTATTTTACGTAAATTTAGAAAACCAAATTAGAGAAATATGCACAAATTAAGATTTTTATCTTGATATTTTTAAAGATATTTTAAGACAAAAACGTGAAAAAGTACTTTAATTGTGATTGATATACAATTTAATTATTTTTTATATGTTTAAACACTTTTGTATCGAAAAAAAGCATAATTTGTGCAACCAATTACGCTCTTAAAAATTATATAACTGTTTTGCAACAATACCTCTCTCTAATTAGTTAAGGCTGAAACCCAAGTCTCGAGCTGAGAACAAATTATCGTTCATGTCAAAAACAAAATAAAAATAAAGCGATTTTCAATACAGTTCTGTAGGTTATAATCCTTGTTAAAACGAAAATATAACTTTAGAAATCCACTTTTATATGTTTTACAACAGTTAGCACCACTTGTATGAGGTAATGCCAAATATAAACATTTTAACTTATTTAATCGATACATAGAAATAAGCTTTACTGTAAATCAAACATTTAACAAGAGGGCCATGATGGCCCTGGATCGCTCCCCTGACCCATCAACCGCATCCAAGCAATGTCTTAGACAAGCATCCTGGCCAAGTTTGGTGACAATTGAGTAAAAAATGTGACCTCTAGTGTGTTAAAAAGGTTTTCCATATTTGGGCAATGCGACCTAATTTTTATTCAAACTTGACCTACAAATCATCAAAACAACCTTTCTGACAAATTTCCTAAATATTTGGATCAAAACTAGAGCCACTACAGTGTTATAAATATTTTTCTTTTTTTAGCTTCTGTGACCTAGTTTTTGACCAGAGATGACCCATCTTCGAATTTGACCTAGAAATCATCAAAACAACCTTCCTGACAAATTTCCACAATATTTAGATCAAAACTGCAGCCAGTAGAGTGTTTACAAGCTTTTTCTATTTTTTGCTCCTGTGACCAAGATTTTGACCGGAGAAAACCCATCTTCAAACTTGACCTAGAGATTATAAAAACAACCTTTCTGACAAATTTCCAGGATATTTGGATCAAAACTGCAGCCACTAGAGTGTTAACAAACATTTTTCTATTTTTAGTTCATGTGACCTAGTTTTTGACCGGAGATGACCCATCTTCGAAATTGACCTAGGAATCATCAAAACAACTTTCTGACAAATTTCCAGAATATCTGGATCAAAACTGCAGCCAGTAGAGTGTTAACAAGCTTTTTCTATTTTTAGCTCCTGTGAACTAGTTTTTGACCCGAGATGACCCATTTTCGAACTTGACCTAGAAATCATTCAAACAACCTTCCTGACAAATTTCCAGAATATTTTTATCAAAACTGCAGCCATTGGAGTGTTAACAAGCGTTTTCTATTTTTAGCTTCTGTGACCTAGTTTTTAACCGAATGTGACCCATCTTCGAACTTGATCTAGAAATCATCAAAACAACCTCCCTGACAAATTTCTAGAATATTTGTATCAAAACTGCAGCCAGTAGAGTGTTAACAAGCTTTTTTCTATTTTTAGTTCATGTGACCTAGTTTTTGACCGGAGATAACCCATCTTCGAACTTGACCTAGAAATCATTAAAACAATCTTCCTGACAAATTTCCAGAATATTTGGATCAAAACTGCAGTCACTATAGTGTTAACAAGCTTTTTCTATTTTTAGCTCCTGTGACCTTGTTTTTGACTGGAGATGACCCATCTTGGAACTTGACCTAGAAATCATTAAAGCAACCTTCCTGACAAATTTCAAGAATATTTGGATCAAAACTGCAGCAAGTAGAGTGTTAATAAGCTTTTTCTATTTTTAGCTTCTGTGACATAGTTTTTGATCTGAGATGACCCATCTTCGAACTTGACCTAGAAATCATCAAAATAACCTTCCTGACCAATTTCAAGAATATTTGGATCAAAACTGCAGCCACTAGAGTGTTAACAAGCTTTTTCTATTTTTAGATCTCTTGTGACCTAGTTTTTGATCGAAGATAACCCATTTTCGAACTTGACCTAGAAATCATTGAAACAACCTTCCGGACAAATTTCCAGAATATTTGGATCAAAACTGCAGCCACTATAGTATCAACAAGCTTTTTTCTATTTTTTTAGCTCCTGTGACCTAGTTTTTGACAGGGGATGACCCATCTTCGAGCTCGATCTGTATTTCATTGAGACAAACATTCTGACAATGATCAATCAAAACTGTGACTGCTTGACTGTTTACAACCCAATTGTTGACGAGAAACGACGCACTACGACGAACGCCGGACATAGCCCCATCACTATACCTCACCTTGACCACTCTGTGGTCTGGTGAGCTAAAAACTTAAGACGTATAAAGGTTATTCGTTTGTATAATAATACACATGACACAGTTTCATTCAACGACGATTATAGCTCGAATTGAATTTCATGATACTGTTTTCATGAATATTTCAACACTACAGTTTCTATTGAGACGATTTTGAACACATGTCATTGTACATAACAGCCAATGAAATTACAAACATCTATTGTCCGTGTCATCGAATTCACTTGGCTAGAATCAAATCTTTGACCTGACGTTTTACCATCATTTCCATTAGTCATAGACCAACCGTTCGATATAGATGCGCGCGTAATTAACGTGCTATGGCATCTGATCGCCCAAGATAGACCTGGCACTTTATACATGTCAGAATAGACTGTTTGAATCCGTCTCTGAAATTCTTAGACATGAAAGCATACACGAATGGATTAACACAACTGTTTGCGTAAGACAGCAAATGAAACACCATTCGAAGGGGCTTCAAATATCCCATATGCAAATAATCAAGGTGTTGGAAGGCAACCAGAACATTGTTAACAAGTATTGGAGTCCAGCAGACGGCAAATAATACCACAACTACCATCAGCATCATAACCACCTGAAAATAATACAATCGAATGTTCGCTCGAACTCGGAGGGCCTGTGCAAATTTGTTCGAGAGATCGGTAGTTTGAGCCAACCGAGATTGAACTACTGTATTATCACGTATGACATAGGCCTATAGGGTTTTCAAGCTTACATCGGTCGAATGATTAATATGTCAACATAATAGTTTGATAGTATATCAGATCGTCGAATACGTATTTTCTTGTAAATATTTAAAATTTCTAATCTATATTCATGAATATCATAATTAGTTGAGTAAGATTGGGCAATTATTTTCCAAACTTGTTGAACAATTTTCAAAATATATTTATATAATTATGTTTATTGTGGGATACATTACAATTTAAACAATGAATTAATAAAATAGTAAAATAAAAACATTATACAGCAGCATCTATTTGTAGTCCTTAAATTAAATATAAACATGTACAAGTATCATGCTATAAATAGATAACACGGTTACAATTCACCAAAAAATGAACCACGGCTGTAATTAAAAACGTCCGAGTAAACATCATTTATTTATTGACTTTGTACGTTTCACTTATTTCACGAGTTATTTTCTTTTTATCGTTTCCAGACGGCAGATAAACAATATTAACATTACAAACAAATCGGTTACAACATCTCATAATTTTATATCAATAAACCTTAATAGCCTTTATCACGATCACGAGGTGTTAATATATAAATAACACATGGGTTTGTGGGTAACAGTAAAAATATTATCCCGAGGAAAATACTGTTACCCGAGGCGTAGCCGAGGGTAACAGTACTTTTACGAGGAATGATATTTTTACTGTTACTCACAAACCCATGTGTTATTTATTTTATTACCCCGAACAAAAATACTGTGATGATCTGAAATTGTCAACTAAATCTAACTGTAACAAAATAAACCAAGAGTAACAATAACTAAACTGTCCTCATCTTTTAAGTTTTAAGTGTACTTTAGGCCTACTTGAGAAGTTTTCTTTTTCTTTTTCTGTTATTCTTTAAGCCAGTGATGATATCTACAAATCATAAACATACAATAAGCTAGTTTTTTTATGATCTGTTAAATCTGATCCTTTTGTTTCCAGAATATTCGTAGCATGGTTTTTGACAATCCTATGTCTGTCCACCATATCTGTAACGTTTCAGTGAATATATTGTTAAATAATCCTTTGTTGCATGATTAAATCGTCTGCATGTTCCAGTTTGACACATAATTATTTACATTGCAATTACTTCCGTTGAAAACGGATGTTCACTTTTGACTATTCAACAAAAAGATATTTTAAATGCGAAAAGCACACAAGAGTGCAAACAACTAAATTTTATCCTCCAGAGATGACATTGATGTCCTATCGGGGTTAAACGTCGAAAATAAGAATGAATCGAGAAGAAATGGCGGCCATTTTATTTCATTTTATTTAGAAAATGGACCACGTGACCAGATTTTACACTGTTAAAAGATACTGTTACCTATGTAACAGTACAAAATTCTAAGTCACGTGGTACACTTGCATTAACAGTAAAAATATCTCCCAGAGGCCTATGGGAAATTAGTATTACGAAAAAAGTGAGGGATAATAATAACATGTGTCGCCGACGGTAATTTTTTCCAAACATGTCAACTCACAAATTTTGTTGCCTTTTTGTGTTCGACCGAAAAGATGTGATTTTCACTATATTTCTGCCGAATGGACTAGAGGTCAGGTTCGAGAGCGCGAGAGCGATCCGAGGTAGAACACTCTTTGTTTATAGGAATTTTGCCGGGACTGGGCGATGGGTTCGAGCGAAGGGAGGTATTCAAGCGATCTGAGTTCGATCGAACAAAGTTTAACTGTACTGTATATTTACATATAGCATGCATATGCAAGTAAAATGGTTTTTACAAAAACTATATCATCGATAGGTTTAATTACTTATGTACATGTATACAAGTTTTTATACACTCGTTTCATTTAAATCAAAAGAGCAATTGACATGAATTAAAAGAATTAAAGAAATAAGGTTATATAAGCTGAAGGTTTGATTGATTAATTATGTTGGGGGAAAAAACCTAAAAAAGAGTATCAAAGGTACAGCTCCAGTAATTGTATCAAGTTAAGAAGCATTTTCATTACTTATATAAGCGTTCCGAGCAAAGCTTGATAGACTTTGATATACTCTAATAAGGTGTACACCAAATCGCCGACCTAAATTGTTTTGATGCGCCGTAAAACCAAACAAACAAATAAACACTGAATCGTATTCAAATGTGTGCTGTCTTTCTTGAATGGAAACAAGGACCAAACAACAGCTTTTACCTGTCTACGAGTTTTATCATCATCTGTAGAAGCCCTGCTTGTTAGTCCCACCGACAATGGCGAAGTTATAGGCACTACAGGAGGTTTTATATGTGTCTCCACTGCCGGAGTAAGAACTGGTTTCACACCACTTGCATCAGATATACAATTAAAATTATCAACATTGAATTACACACAGAAGTAAATGAATGGCTAAAAATATTCGAGGTAAGAAGCGGAAAAAAGTTCATTTTGTAATATATGGTAAGATAACGTTTCAATGCAGTAAAACTTTAAATGTTTACTACTTCTTATTTGATCATACAATGCTTTTATAACGTTTAACTACAATCTAGTGAAGATTAAGTACAAAGGTAAGGAAATGAACACATATAAATGATATATTATTTTGATCGATTAGCATTTCTCGTGACAACTGTAACCTGTATTTTCCATGCTAAGAGGTGTGGTCTAAAAAAATTATATACATTCTTTATGATTTAAACAAAAAAAAATGTACCTGCTAGATCGCATATCAGCTCTGCGCGTAGCCATGTGCCACACTATATTAGCAATCCAAGTGTATGTAATTATCATCACAGAAAACGGTATAACTAGAATCAGCAGTACCATGTATAACTCGTACGCTTTACCAAACGTGGGTGATTCTTTCCAGTACTTGTGGCACCAAACAGACGGCTTAGTGTGATTTGGGCCGAAAATCTCTCGATATTGCTAAAACAATATTTAACCAGTTTTAATTATAACAATTCTTCAAATATTGTCTCGACATGTAGTAAAACAGTGAACATATTGCATGATGTATCTAATAGTCATTGCAATGTGTTTTGTTAAACTTGGTCCGATTGCATCGAAAAGTAACGTTCATAATTTAATTTTAAACTTGTTTTCTTTCGGGTTAACAAATATTCATGTAAAAACTTGTATGTTCCATCTTTATATTCATATTTTCATACTGAACACTTGTTTGAAGACTTGTTGATCGTCAAACAATACATTTATTTGTTCTTTCTTAAAAAAGAGCTTTGGAGTTAACCTGCAAATATTGTATTTCTTTGAGTTTTGGAATCCCGTATATTCTCTTTGAAAATGAAATAACAAAACATTTTGGTTATCTTTCGTACAATCGCGTATGCTCGCATGTACCCGAATAGCATAAAATGTCAAGATGGCGACATGAAGTATAAACCCAGTGAAAACTGATTTTTTTAAACATTCGAGACCCCCCCCCCCCCCCAAAAAAAAGAAGAGAACAGCCAAACCATTTTCCTTTTTACTAATATAACGATAACGTGAGACTTTTTTGTTATAGAACTTTATCAAAATGATATATTTGTTATATATACGAGTACTCGTATCAGCATTTATAACGCGTTGTTACATGTTATCATATGCTACAAGTTCACATCAGCAATATTGCCAACACTTGATTGATACTCAAAAGATTATGCAAATTACGTTTAAAATTACTGTGATATCAAAGTGTTTGTCACATTTTAAACTATCTATATATTTCGTACTATACGAGTAATCTCTTCCTGGAATTATCTGGTTGGTAGAGAACCAAACGTTTATGACAGTACTCATATTCCTAAAGCACTTAATTGCACAAGAATTTCTAAAATAGTTTATTCCTTGTGTGTTTATTGTATACGATAGCATCTAAAGATTACTCGTTATGCAATGGTGTTATCTTAGATGACCATAATATACACTTTATATTGCTTGAAGAACTTAACATTTGTAACTTCTTTATTCTATTGTGACTTGCCGAGTAATCAATATGATTATAGATTTCATCTGAATGTTTGACAAATAGTATCAAAATATAACTTTAACATGCTTTTTATCTCTCAAGTCAAACAGAGAATGGTTTATTCAATGTTACAGTTTGACCAAAACTCTTTAGATTTCACTTACAATTTGGATTATATGAACATTACACACATCTGTAAAAACAAACTGTTTGAAATATAATATATTACAACCTGCTAACACATAATAAACCTCCGCGTATCAAACTAGTCTGATAAAATACGACTGATGTAAAGATATGTGCTTAATGAATAGTTAGTATTTTTGCGCTAAAAGAAAAGGCGAATTCCTTCTGCACTACTGTCAAAAAGTTCGTCTTGTGATTGATTTTATGCTGAGATTTTGTTGGTTTATAAATCATGACTCTATGTGATGGACTTTGTTGTGAAAATCCAGTAAAGAGGGACGTTGTTGATATAGTATCACGTGGAGGTGATAAAGTATGAGTGACATAACGTGAAATGGGTGGTATCTTTAAAATATTTCAAACAATGTTAAAAGTAATTACTATTTGGAGGTTTTGAACATTTTCCAAAATATGTTTTGCGTAATAGAGGTTTTATTTTAACAATGTAAATTAACTAGGTTCAGCTTATACTATATATATATATTGCTAGAAGCAATAATAAATCAATGTTAATCTTGTAAATATTGACAAAAATGAGAGAGATATATATAAGTAATATTTGTACAATAAAAACTTACAATAGCCACGATTGTTGGAACAGCGGTAGCAAATGACGTCACCCAAGTTGAAATAATCACAATTCTTGCATGTCGTTTCGTACACATAGAACGTGCCTTTAGTGGATACCGGATAGCAATGAATCTGAATAAAAATATACTCTATTGGAACATCTGAAATGTTTTGTTTTAGAAATAAAATATAAGCTTAACGCAACTAGCTATCTTACAAGATGATTTCATTATTTGATTCGCTTTCATAACGTCATTTATACAGGACAGCTGTTTACATTTATTTGTTACTTTATAATTATCAAATTTACAATAAAGACAAATTCATCATAAAGATATTCAATTTTAACCTTAATAATGACGTTTTTAAAATGTACTTTTCATTATTGAAATTAGAAGAATCAAAGTCGAATGTCTTTAATACATGTGTATAATGATCAATAGTATTTTTTTGTTTTACTTGATTATATTGAATTATAATTTGTTACAAATTGACATATGTAAATAAGCTTATATTTTAAGCTACCATGATTTAATTTATTATCTTAGAACATAGTTTCAATATTCTTATATTTAATTTCGTACCATCTGAATCTAACGATACTTTGTTGATTGGCGTATGGATTGTATTTGATTAATAATTGATTTTTGCTTGTAACATGTAAAGAATACTTTATTATTTATCCATTTAAAATTAATTCAAAATTCAATGAAATACGGTATTGACAAATTCCATTTAGGTGATCTAATGTAACATTTTACAAACATAAAATCACCTTTCTATGCTTATCACTGTTAGTGTAAGTGCTGACTCAATCATTGACACAGCCCGAATATAGTACACAAATTTACACATGAAGAATCCCAATGCCCATGTGTAGGAATAGGACCCTATTATCTGAAACAAATGAAATAAAATAATATATTATATTAATGTAAAAATCA
Organism: Ruditapes philippinarum; assembly: GCF_026571515.1. NCBI lineage: Eukaryota > Metazoa > Mollusca > Bivalvia > Venerida > Veneridae > Ruditapes > Ruditapes philippinarum. The sequence continues at coordinate 35,846 of NW_026864777.1, read as the reverse complement.
TGTTATTTTAAAAGTCGCAAAAGGGTGTAATGTAGAATGAAATTTTGTATTTTAGCTTTTCTAAATGCGTGCACAATTGAGCATTTGAGCAGGCGAGCAGTTCAAAATGATTCCGTTCTTGTTATTTAGTTTTTCCCCTAGGAATTTTCTTTAATTCTAAGTCAATGTACATTTTAACATTCTTCTTGGACCTGATCAGATCTTTTCAATCATTAATATTAATCCATAAATAATAAAAAAGGTAAATTTAAGATACTTTTTGATATTTTATTTCGCAAGAAAGTAAACCATTAAATGTTGGGACAACGAACAATGAAATAAAAGCAACACACAACAAACAAACAAACTTAATCCAAAAACAAACAACTTGTAGTACGTTTCAAAGACAATGTCAATAAAAAATTAAATTATATATAACAGTTTTTGTGTGATAGTTATTGTTACATGTATCAATGTACCTAAAATTAGAAAACATTACATATAATATTATTTTGACTTTTTATGGTCTAATTTAGATTTTAATGAGTAAATGAAGACTTTCAATCTTCATAAAATAATGTTGTTTTTTTTACAAAATGATATTTCTATAATATTTCAATTGAACACATTTAGTAGTCCATTCATGTTTCACCATTTTTACAAACTGAGCGTAGTATATCTATATCACTTTTTATTTAATATTTTTTATTTTGAAAAAAAAGATGTGTAAAGGTAGTGATTTATTGTAACGTTAATAATTCAGTTCCATTACTCTTATATGTAGAACAATTCATTAAGGAAGTAAACCCCTAATGGCACTATAAAGAACTTTAAAATTGACAGTTATATGCCTTAAATGTCACCTGTATGCAAAATTTAAACAAAATTTACCGTGTGGTTTATGAGTTATGGACATTTTTCTGCACTAAAACTTTGCCATTAGAACGGCTTTTTTCAGAAATAAGGAAACTCTTAATAATAAATAATATCATCATTATGAAAATTGTTTTCCTATTACTCATTGTTAAGAAACAAATAATGATATTTAGGTAACAAATTAAACAAGCAAAATGATTGTTTTTAAAAGAATATGTATAAAAATGTAACCCTACCCACTCACTTTTAACACTTTTTTGACCATTTCCATGACTGTGTAAAAAGCGTTTTTTTTCAAAAAATCCCTTAACTTTTCCACAATGAGGGGCTGTTTTCAAAGTTTATCTAAACTTTTTAAATGTATATTTGTTGATCTCGCAAAATATAAAATACATTTACCGTGTAGTTTTTATTTTATTAAACTTTAAAAATATCTGGTATCGTATTCGCTATTAAATTTGGTATAACTTAATAAATAAATAAATAAATAAATAAACACAAAAATTATATAATTAAAATAAAAACATTTCCTTCCATTAGGGATCTGAGATATTAATAAAAAATGATAAAAAGAAAAACAAGAAAGAAAAAAAGTTGCCCCTTTTCGGGTTTGAACCCATGCCCATTAGTTTCAATACACTTTACAGTGATTCTAGCCTATTTGAATACTCGTCAAAGTGGAGATAGGGCATTATGAGTGTACTTCCTTAATAAACTCTAATGTCGCAAAAAATACTATTACATGTACTTTGAACATACGTAAGAAAAACGGGTATTGGGTGGAATCAGTTTTATAATTATTCGGAGGATACGTAGAAAATCTAATTCGAATTGCCTTTATGATAATGATACAGACACATATTCTTGTGTCAATTGCGTCCCAAGCAGTGATGTTATTTCAAGCTGCAAAACTAGAAATTAAAATGCACTTGGTTATCTTTTATATCATTGCATACTTTCAATTTAGATGTTTATACAGATGAATCAATTAAGGGATATGCATCAAAACCTCATTTGTTTCCAATTCAAAACTCATTTGCACATGTTTGTGCCGCCATCCTGCTTGTCTGAGATTTTTGATGAGATATCCAATCAATCTCTGCGCTTCAAACGCTATGTTACACATTCGGCAATAATTATAATCAAATAATACGGAAAGAAACATATAATTTAGACACATGATTTACATTGATTACTTAAAATGAAACCAGGAAGATAAATGCAGCAACTCCAATTAATAATACATTTTATAATATGATTTTTTACTATCAAAATTACTGTAAAACGTAATCATATCATTTCGTCTTTAGTTTACTCACTTGGCATTGAAATATTTTATTAATGAATCAAGAGTCACTTTCAACCGACAGGAAAAGGCAGAGTTCAACAATAAATAATTTAAACAATATCCTTATTATTGTTTCATAGAAATACAATAACTGAGTATTCAGAATGTTTTATTTGAATAATGTAAAGGATTCAATCGGGTCAACTATACCCATATCTTGCAATGCTATTAGCTAATATTTCAAAATGCTATTAGCTAATATTGCAAATAAGCAGAAGATTTGTAACATCATCTTGATATATTATAAATAAATGTACCGCTTCAAAGATATAAAATCCATAATATTTGAACATCTATTGCAACAAATTAAGCTTTTGAATAGTAAAATTATTTAAAAATTGATAAAAATAAAGGAGTTTTAACATATATTAATCCTTGTTGTTGAATACCGTAAGATATTTTGCTATTTCTTTATTCTCAACTTGAATTAATTTATAAAATTGTGAACATATGTTCAGACTGAATTCATTGCGTAGAATTTTAAACATATGCTACTCAATAGGGTTTAATTATAAAATATATTACAAAGCTATCTTATCAAAAACGAATAATAATTCTAGCATAATTATAACGATATTTACAACACGGGTTTGTTTTGTGTGTTTGTTTGTTTCATTTTACGCCTTTTCCCAACAGTATTTCAGTCATATAAGCGGGTAGTTTCCTAACCATCGTTCCTGGAGAGTAACACCAGTACTAGCTTACCTTCCTCCGCGCTAAACTACCAAAGCATTTTTCGGGGATCGAACCCACGCCAGAGAGTTAACTGGATTTGAAGTTATCGACTCTAACCCCTCGACCACGGAGGCGGTAGATCAGACATGGCATTACTTATATTCCAACTTCTACTTTAGTTACAATTATTTCTAGCGATAATATAACAAATGGGCAGTTTATTGCCAATAATTTCTGAGAAAGTTACAAAAAAATGGCTTTGATACTGATGCTTAAATAGCTTTCATAAAGTTTAGGGTTGTTAAATGGCCTTATATTCTAACTGTTTACAAAGTCAGCAAAACAGGTTTAAATCTACATTCAGTTTATTTTTTTATATGCACTTTAAGTAGGGATCACTTTTAAACTCCCAGCATAAGTATTGAATATGTCTTCTTTTTTAACAATAAGTAAGTAATAACAAAGATCACCATTAACTGGATCTCAGTATCATTGATTAGGAAAATTGTATGGAACAATTACTTAGCTTAATTAGAAGTGAAGTACCTATCCAAGAGACAAATTAAACATAAAGGAAGTAAGATATTTACTTATCGTTTAAGGATTTATAACACATTCATGTCAGCAAGAATTCTTGAGAGACAAAACACTTGATTTTTCAAATCCATTTCTAAATTTAGCAAAAATATTAATGGAAAAAGAAATTAAAAATAAAAAATGATATATAGATCTAAACGGATTGTAAGTTTAAATAAGGCATTGGAGTATCACTTAGGTGTACACTCTCTTATAAATGAAGACAATATCATTTTGAATAAAGGCAATCAGGTACCAAATGCATAACAATTTGTACTTTGAATTTTTCTTGACAGGACATTTTATATAAAGAATCAATAACCAAGATATGAAATATATTTGGCATCTTCTTTACGTTTTTCATAATTTCTTAAATTTGGCTAGTAAAACCACTCAAATTAGTTGTAAAAATATGCTAAATTAGTTGATGAAATACATGTTAACATATGTGATAGAAATATTTTAAATATTTGGTTCACAGATAATTAACATTTAAAGTTATGAGCATGAGAAATTATGATATTGAGATCTCTGGATTGAGCATTAAATCCTATCTTTACACGCATGCACACTCAATGTCACATAAACTGCATCAGACGTGTACTTTTTATTTTCTATTCTAGCTTTTTTAACTTTTTTATATAATTGCAGTATAATAAACAATACTTTGTATTCCTAAATGCTTCATCTATCATTTGTATCGGTTCTGTCTGCAGTTGAGATAAATTTGGGATTAAATGTGGCTTTTTTCACATGGCTGGTATAAGTTAAGATGTAGACTAAAAACAGCTTTTGAATTAGGTGTCTGCACCTTGAACACTGGTGCTGAAAGATTTTGACCAATTATGCAGTCAGACATTAAAAGAATTTTAGTGATTTTACTTAACCGAAGGTGAAACTATGGTTGCTCATCGCAACATGATATCGTTAATTGGAAATAAAGTGCTACGAAATTAAAATCACGACGTTAATCGATGTACAGTTTTTTTTTTGTTTTGTTTTGTTTTTTTTTTTAATATCTTGACGTACCTTTTGTTAAAATGAAATAAACTGACTGTAAAATGCTTCAACTTATTATAAGATAAATATTTTTAAAGAAAATTAATAGAAATAATAAATAGAGGAACGTATAAAAAGGACACAAAGCTTTCAGTTGGCAATGTTTGGCAAAATGGAGTATTTACTTGTGTTTTAAATAAAAAAAAGTCTCATTTTAGTTATAAGTTAGACAGAGCGGTTTAAATAGATTGATATTATATTAAGAAACTTCTTTGGAACTTTTGTCATATTAAGATTGATGCATTACGGAACTAATTGATACACACTTGCATTTCTTTGGTCAGTAAAAAGTTATGTGAAAAAAGATTGGAATGCCAAACAAAACAAATAATGCAGCAAAAATCTTAGGATCGGTTAATTGGTGAGTTTTCACGTGAATTGTTAGATAATTGTGGATGTTGCGATTTTAAATGTCAGAACAAATTAAGTTCAAGGCTGTCGCAGTCACACCCACTTGTGCAATCACTCTGATAATAAACTGATGAAAGAAACAATACAGGAGTCGGGTGGAAACGATTTTGACGAATTTTTGATGTAATCATGTCATAAAAATATAGTGTAGCTGAGAAACTGTACGATTTATGCAGGACTTATAATATTGTGATACAATCATGCTAGCATGTAAGTTTTATGACAAGCCCTGTGAAGAAGTGATGAAGTGATATTACAATATAGCACCATGGAAAAAATATGCAAATTACCTGCATTATCAAGGCCTTGATTCAAGTCCCACAAGTCAAAGTGGTTTGTGGAGGCAATTACAATTTATAATTATTGTCACTATTTCTGAGCGGTTTAAGATGTATATAAACCTGCCTAAGCAGCATTAACTTTTAATATTTACTTTGTATTTGGATACGAAATAGCTCTTTTGTCCTTGGGTTATTTAAAGAAACACTTAATAAATCCCATACGAATGATCTAATATCAGACAAAAAACTTATCATACGCTATTACATTATGAAAATGGTTACTTTGTATCAGTGCTCAGTGGAACTTTGTTTAATGATAATCTATTTGATATTTCTGTTGAAAATTTTCAAAAGTGTTATAATATGGGAAATGGAACGAGAAAGTTTAAATACCTTAAACTCATAGACAGTTTTAAGTAAAGTTATGCTAGAATTCTCCAATTTCTTCTTTAAAGAAGACAAACTACTTATGCGATAGTATGTTATAAAATTTATTCTTGTATCTGTGTTATTCTCCAAGACTAAACTTAAGAAATAATGGTGTGTTATCATACGAAGATTTGAGTCTTATAACAAATCATTGCATAACAGCCAATACAGTGTAAATACCTTGAGCAAAATATGACTTCAACTAATTGTTTTAAGCATTCTTTTGAACAAGACGATCTTAAGTAAATTGTAAAATTCCCATTATACTTAAAAATATAAATTAAATTATATTTTTAACTATAGTACGCCCCTTATGATATCACATTAATATCTAAGAACCTGTAATTATAGAGCCTGCGAACAATGAATATCAATTTATTTTTTGAGAAATAAAAGGCTTCATGTGGAAAAGAAATACTTGATAAAAGATAATAAGTGTTAAAATGTCCATCTGCAATTATTATAAACACATATAAATCACTAACAATAACTATAAAGGTATAGATACACATGAGTAACTAAGAAAAAAAATCCTTGCGAAGTACACTCAGAAAAAATCAACAATTTATCATCATAAAAAGATCTAAAATTACATTTACTACGTTTCCCTTAAATTTGCTCACAACTAAATGCACAACTTTTTGTTAATTTGTTTAACACTATCTGTCCAAAGCCGACTCAAAAGTTGTTTTCTTTACTTACACTTTATTTACATTTTTTTTTAGAAAAACTGTTAGTTTCGATCATAAATTTCGCTTTATCGCAAGTTCGATATCATTTATTATATTGATTTCCATAGTAGGACATTTTCCTAATAACTTTGTGTTTCATACGAAGGATTAAACACAATCATTGCTATTGTTAAAGATTATTTTCTACAAATAAGTCAAGCATAAGTATTCTTCATAATGATGATTACTGTCCGGACGAATCGATCGATCGTATTTCTATGGACAATGTACATAATAGCTTTGGTATTAAGCTACTAGATTTGTGTAAATCTACCTCTTTAAGAATTGCTAACGGTAGACTTGGTAATGATTTTAATAAGGGTGTTTTAAACATATGCTTGCACAACTAGGTCGAGCGTTATGACCTTATTTACTGCTACATGAAGCAAAACTTTAACACGAATTAAATATTTTCTATTGAAGAATTTACGAGTGGTCAGATCACGCTCCAATTAGTTTTTAATTTAGCATGCAAATTTGTCTGGTCATGAAAATGATAGGTCAATACGAGCGAATCAGTATTAAATGGAACAGTGACCTTCCGTGATGAATTTTAGGCGTAGTCTTATTTCTAAAATGTTACCGGAAAATGGAAATAGCATTACTGATAATACCGACTTCAGAAAATAAATTCAGAAATGAACAATTGTATTTGAACAATTTACGAATATTATAAATGATGTGCAGAACCACTGTTTCACAAACCATTATTGTATATGATCGCTCGCCTTTAAAAAGCCAAGTGTAAAAAAAGCGGAAATGGTTCGATAATGAATGCTCTATTGCAAAGAGATGGAATAATGGTTTAAAGCTGTAAATGGTATTACAATTGTGTGTAAAAAGATGAAAATAGAGTATTGATGTGTAGTCATAAATCTGTTTAAATAAAAATATTGTTAAAGTTAAGAAACGAAGATAAAAAAAGGTTAAAATAAAAGAAAATAGAGCGCCTGCGCCATTGTAAACCCGGAAGATTTCTGGAAAAATTTTCTAAGAAAAAGAAATCACATGGAAAATAGCGGAATTAGTTACTCAGGCAATTTTATGAATACTTTTACTAAATTGCAGTGATGATTTGCCTGAGTTTACAATGATAATGTTGAACAATTCTGTAGCAGTTCACAATTTTGTAAATGAGCAATGTATTTGTTGAAGAACTAGATTCTCCAATAACGGCTGTAGAAAATTGAAATACGTTATACGTTCATTGACAAGAAATGTAAATCCTTTGCGGGTGATCAGCTTTTAAATGAATATTATTATTGAATCTTCAGATATACTATGATGTCACATTTAGTAGAAATTTTTAACGGTATATTGATAACGGTGTATTTCCAGATCAGTGATGAATGTTATTATCGTTCCTTATTTAAAGGAAAAATGACCCATTGTGACGTAAAAAATTATTAGAGGTATTACTTTTAGTGAGTTGTTTTTCAAAGATATTTACAGGGTTTTAAAATAAAAGGCATTTCTGCATCAGAGTTGAAAATAATAATTTGTTAGTGAATGCCCAGTTCGGTTTTTCGTAAGAATTCGTTCAACTATTGATGCAATATATTTGTATTAAATGCTATTGTTTAGATAAAATTTTAAATGAAAATTGAAAGACTGCCATGCTGCTTATCGATTTTAAAAAAGCATTCGATAGTGTATATCGTAATGGTCTGTGTTAAGCTTTTATAATAGTTGGACTCAGAGGCAAAACGTTTTAAATATTTTACGAACAGTATGTACTCTAAGCTGTTAAAGTTCATGTCAGAGGTTGTAAAACATATATTCAGATTATTTCGAATGTTCAAGTAGGATTAAAACAAGGGAGGTAATGTCCCCTCTACTATTTTTCATTATTTTTAGAAGATTTAGAGCTTATTTCTCCAAGATGATGTAAACTCTGGTATTAGTTTTGATGAAGTTGACTTTTATACTTAATGTTATTTGCAGATGATATGGTCATCTTTGGGGAAAAATACTTCTGACTTACAAAAAGAATCTTGATTTATTATTCACGGTATTGCAGTACTTGGGGATTAGAGGTTAATCCGGATAAAAGTAATTGTTGTTTTAGAAAACGTGGGCCTTTAAAGCATGATGAAAAAATGGACTTATACAATATGGCATATAGAAGTGGTTTCTAACGTTTAATTACCTTGGCACAGTTTTTAATTATAAATTTTAACCTAAATCAGGAAACATTGACTGGTAAAGGCTTAAAGGCATTAAATAAGCTTGCTAATACCAAAGGCATGTCATTTAAAGCCAAGCACCCTTTGTCAACTATTTGAATGCATTTGTTGGCTCCGTGTTAAATTATGCGAGCGAGATATGGGGTTTTAGCAAAAGCAAAGACATTGAGAGAATTCATTTAAAATTCTGTAAGTCAATACTCTATGTTAAACAAAGTACTAGCACTATGGCTATTTATGGAGAGCTATGCAGATACCCGCTGTTTCATTAACAGATATGTCAGCGATTGTAAAATACTGGCTAAAAATTGTAAACAGTGAAAATATTATAGTTAAAAAGATGTATTGAAAATAATGTTAAATGATTGTCAAAGAGGCAAGGTAAATTGGGTATCTAAAGTAAAAATCTTTGTTAGAAATAATGGATTTTTATATGTATGGAACAATCCTGATATTATTAATATTAAAACGTTTCCCTTGTTATTTGCAAACAAAGACTAACGGACCAATTTGTTCAGGGCAATGGACTGCCACATTGTCTGTTAGTTCAAGTTTATGTACTTATAAATTATTTAAAAATCTTTTAAATTTGAATATTATTTAGATAACATTCCGCTTAAACTTCGTATTCCATTGACTAAGTTAAGGCTACTTCTCCACCAACTACGAAATCGAAACAGGTCGCTATGGTAATAATAGAACTGAACCGTAACCAAAGACATTGTATGATTTGTAACAGTGGTGACCTAGAAGATGAATATCATTTTATTGTATCTGTTCAGCATACAATCAGATTCGAAAAACGTTATATTAACAAATTTTATTTTTACAGACCAAGTGTTGTTAAATTTATAGAACTTATGCAATCTGCAAACTATTCTGTAGTAATTAAACTATGTGAATTTATACTAGAAGCATTTATAATAAGACAAAACATTGTAAACAACTATACTTAGAAGTAATTAAGGCTACTTCCTGTAATCACTTACATGTGTATTAAATTAATATAATAATTTCTACATTATTTGGTATTGTATAATAATTATCTGATACTGTGGTGCAAATGTATTGTAAAAATGTCTGTGTTAAATAATTATCATATGTTCATGCGCTCACATATTGTTGTAATTGTACATAGTTCATCCTCTTGTTATATGCTCATATTATGCTTACTTGTTTCAGTGAGTTTAAATCATTCATGTCTTTTTTTTTGTATTTGTCATGTGTAATATGTATATATGTTAATTGTATCATGTAACAAGAAACATAACTTGTTTACATTACTTAATAAAGAATCTTGAATCTTCATATGGGGGGTCTTATTGCTAAGTACCTATCTATTTCTTTGACAAGAAAATACAATCGTTGTTTTCTTGTCTGTTTAGGAATAGAAATCTCTAAATGCTTAGAAATGTTGTCCGTAAAGTTATGGAATATACGATTAATAAAGCCGTAACATTAGAAATAAAATAATTTTGTATGAATTTTGAAACAAATCGTGCGGAAGTACATGCAATAGTTAATGCATTTTGCAGGTTTGGGAGTGTGGAATATAAATGCTTAGCATTCTTTGTAAATGTTTACGAAATGTATTTCCGTGCATTTCTTCTACTTGTGAAAATAGCAAACATATCAATCATTGCACAAAAACAGCAAAAAGACTTGGCGCTGTTTCATCATGCGGGAAATAATTTCAAAATCAGCAACCCCCCCCCCCCCCCCCCGCGGAAAATATGTACATATTATACGAGTTCTATAAGATATTATTTAATACCGTACGAAAACGTTACATTTGTTTTTGTTTTTTTCTAATAGTTACATCTTTTTAATTTCAAATTCACCAGTTTTACAGGAGTGTATATGTTAACAATTTGCTATACAGACGAAAAATTTAAGAAATTTTCGAAATCTGCTTGATAGGTTAACTTATACAATCACGTACTACGATATATAAAAGAATGCAGCTTATAATCATTTGAAAATTATGTTCATTGGTGATTTATTATTACTAACGTTTTATTTATATAAGATGAACATTTGTGTCGCTGGTGAGCAGTTGCGTATAGCATATTTTATACATATTTGATCGTAGATACATATTTTATGGCTAGAGTATTCTTCACATATGAGTTATTAACTAAGTGAATGATGCATATTTTGACTACGAAATACAGATTTGATATCGTATGAATTTTGAAACATTGTTCTAATTAAAAATCATGCTCTTTGTAGTCAAATATAAAGGCGTGTTACTTGCTGCCTTCTAAAGGACGTTTATGTTAATTAGAACTAATGTCATTTCTTTTCTGAAACTTTTTTTACATAAAAGTAAACTAGGAATGTTGAGGTAACATGTCGTTATGACATTGCGATCCAAAGATGTCATTAAAATAAATTGCTTCTGAGAAAATGTATAATTTACGAGGATTTTGTAACAAATTGGAAATAATCATACTATAATCTTATAATGCTGGTATGTCTTGTGGAGAAGAATACTATATATTCACAAAACTTGCCCATGTTACAAATACAACCTTCCTTATCGTTGACTCTGTTTACATACACTTTACAATTAAGATATAACAAGAGATAACGTCAGATCGAGATAAATAAAAACACAAAAAGTATATCTGTTGGAATGCATTTTTTTTTCATCTTCTTATAAAAAGTTATTTTTCATATTAAACTCACTTTTAAACTCATTTATATATATTTCTTGCCGACATCTGAATGGTCTTAGCGTCTAAGAAATTATTTTTCTAAATTGACTGGAGGTCTTTGATGAATAATGCATTATACTGGAAATGATTTAACAGCTACTTCATTTAAAAAAAGAAACTTCGATAAAAAGTTAATTTTATTTTCTTCTTAATTAAAAGAAAACAAATTGAGATCTTTCTGTTTATGAATCAAATCTTAATAAAAAGTCAAGAAGATATAAAAAAATTATGTTGACTTAAATAAGCTCCACGTTAACAAAAAAAACTTATCCATCTTTAATAGCTTTAGGATAGTATGTGAGGAAAAGAAAAACAAATTGAAAGTTGATTTGTAATTTTGGATGTAATTGATATTAGCTTGATACTATTCTCAAAGTAATTTACTTTGTCCAATGGCAAGGATACAAAATTACTATTTTGATATATTTTGATATATAATTTGTTCAGAGCTGTCAAAGCACATTATTGTCTTGTTTGTTAATAACATAGTTATACCTTACTTTTTCAAGGACAGAGCTTAAAGTTTTTTTTCTGGCGATAACTGTCACTACTAATTTTTAATTTGTCTTGTTTTAAAAATTACAGTTCATGAACATAATTGGCAAATATATTCCCCTTACAAATACAAACGAATTACAGTACACAACTACTAAATAGAACAGATCCGGATACGACCATCGCAACTCAAGATTTGTAACTATTAAGTCAAGTGTATATAAGAAAAGAAAAACAAGAAACAATAATGTAAAGTAAAGAGATTTTCAAACTACCTTAAAAACATAATTTACTCTCACCAAATTCTGTATAATATATGTATCCTTAACATTGTAGGACACCGATTTTCTACATGCTTCCAAAAATTCATAAACCTAATAACCCTGGCAGACCAATTGTTTCAGCATGCGAAGGTCCAACGGAAAAAATCTCCGAATTCATAGACCATCATATTAAACCTCTGGCACAAGAAGTTAAGTCATACATCAAGGATACAAATGACTTTCTGAAGAAACTTCATCAACTTGGCAGTATTTCTCTGCAGCAGTATCTAGTCACAATAGATGTATCAGCCCTATACACTTTATATCCACATAAAGATGGCATATGTGCACTTAAGGGGGCACTAGACAAGAGACCCATAAAAGAACCTAAAACTTGGATCATCCTGCGCCTTATGTTATTTGTCCTAAAGAAAACATCTTTTAAGTTCAATGATATATTCTATGAACAAATCTCAGGCACAACAATGGGAACTAATGTGCGCCAAGTTATGCAATACTCTTCATGGCACAATTAGAAGAAAAATATCTAGATAGCCAAAAAAAAAACAACACTCTTATGGTGGCGATATATCGGCGATATATTTATTGTTTGGCGACACCGCCATGAGGAATTGTATTCCTCTCTGGCCGATCTCATTGATTTCCACCCCTCTATTAAATTAACGTATGAAATAAGCAATAAGGAAGCGCATTTTTAGATGAAACAGTATGAAAAGATGAAACCGGTGTAATTCAAACATCTTTATACACAAAACCAACAAACGCACACATGTATTTGCATTATACGGCATACCATCCTATACATCAGAAAAAAGCATCCCGCATAGTCAGGCCGTGCGGATACTTCGTATCTGCAGTTCAAATGAAAATTTCGATAGATGCACGGAAACCCTATTTAATAACCTTCGAATGAGAGGATACCCTTGTAAACTAATAAAACACGCAATAAGCAAAGCTAGGAAAATGACTCGAAATAATCTATTTACATACAAAGAACCACGGAATCATATTAACAAATCATTCCATTCATCATCACTTACAACCCTTTCGTTCCGCCAGCGCAAAAAAAAAATTAATACATAACTTAAAATTCTACAAGAGAACAGATCCACAAAGTTCGTTAAAATGCCAAATTCTAGCAGTTCATCGTCGAACGTTAAACATTGGAGATCTATTAATCAAGTCAGATTTAAACTGCAAGAAACTAACACAGGGAAGCTATGCATGCAAACAAAATTGTTTTGCTCGTAAATTTGTAAATTCATGAACACTCGGTAGAGATTAAAAGCACAACAACGTCCGAGGTATATAAAACTCAAGGCCATTTTACATGTAAAACTCCGAACATTATATACCTTATAACTTGCAAAAATGTAACATTCAGTACGTGGCTCAGACGGGTAACACTATCAAAGAAAGACTCTATGGTCATATGGCGGATATTCGCGCGAAAAACACATTTAAACCAATTGTGCGCCATTTCGGCACTGAACACGACGTCACGAACATCACGATTACGATAATACAAAACACGGAGCGCAATCTAAACAAAAGGTTACGAACTGAAGAACTATGGATAAAAGAAGCTCAACACAAAAACACCAGACGGATTAAATTTAATTTTATCAAAAGATATATTATACGCTAAGAAATTAGAAGACCACACAGAGAAAGAATTAGAACAACTAAATTTTATAGACAACATCGACATTTGTAACACATGCAAACTAGTGATTGTTGCCAGAAACTATTAGCAAAGAGAGACTCTTTAAAACGTCATTCAAGAAATATTCATTTTCTACGTGAGGAAACATTTCATATGGTAAACATTTAAATTCCACGACTCCATCAATAGACCCTCCCAAAAAGATAACTATTCTCAAGAAACCAACCTTCAGAATTACCCAAGGCAACACCGGACAATTGGACTTAAAAAAGAAGAAAACTTACAAACAACCAAAGACAGAAGATCTAAACTTAAACATTTCCAGGCCAATATCACCACTAAGCCCAACACAACAAACAGAAGAACATCCATCTACAAACAGACAGCATCAAATCACCAATGAATAGCTTATCAACATCAACTATCTGCGAGGATGAACAATTAATGCATAATATCGAAAATGAACTGATCATCAACGTTTACAGAATATGTGGTATTTTCCAAACAACAATTTAAGAATAATACTAAAGAAATTTGGCACAACTCCATAATTTTCCTGGCAATTTTCCAAAACTCTATCTATTTTTAGAAAACTTTATTAATTTTGTTACTATTTTTATATATGACGTGACTTACCATCCTACACAATTTTTATACTTTTAGCGAGATGTTTTTGTAAATTTTATCCTGATGAAGAACCAGATAGGTTCGAAACCGGTAGATCTTTTATTAAAATATTGTTAACATTTATCCGGTGTTGACGTGTGGTTTCTTTGAATTCTTCCTTTTCATCCCATTGATGTAAAGTGTTTAACCAAGTCCGGTGTTTTTTCTTTTTAAATTAAAGCGAAAAATCGTGCAACATGCAATTTCTTTATCCCTAAAGTAGTTAAATATTTATATACACATAATAATGCATCTCAAATAATATTGCACGTGTCAAAAATATGTTTGCTGAAGATATTATTGAAATTAAAAGATGTTTAAGTTGAAAAGTACCTTTGTTGTACAAGTATTCAATTATAAGTTTGTCAAGGTGATTGAATAGATTGTGTTAGTACCCAGTTAATCATAATACTTTAAACCTCGTTTGCATAAGCAGGACAATGTGGCTTTCATTGATGATGTATGGGTATTTTATTTAATGTGCATGAGAAATTTCACGATCAACATCATGGCTTAGAGCGCTCGTATCTTTATATTTTTAACATGATGTTACAATAAGTGCTCAACAGAATGGTGGTGCTTTTGTGTGTGGTTAAGTTCGCTTTTGTGTGTGGCTAAACTCGAGAATAGACATTATGTTTGAAGAGCTACAAGTAAACTCTCAATATCTAAAATTATATTACATTCATATAAATGATACAAGATTAACCATTCTTCTTAAAATTATTCAAAATATTTTTAACATTTAACCGCTTTGGACTCTATTTCTATTTAATTTTGCAGCAATTGCATATTTTCTGTTTTCTCATAGTCGATTTAATAGTAAATTTTATTGAATAATTTGTATGATATCATTCCATATTAGCAATATTAATAAGAAAATTAGCACAATACATTAACAAATGAAAATGTAAAACAGTAAATCTCCTTAGATCTTTTTTTTCTAAATAGTAACTAAATGTATATACAAAAACATACTGCCATATCCATTTTCAAAAGAAAACGTCAAAGTGTATACAAGGATTGATTACATTTTGAGGAGGTCTTATCATGTTCCATCATAACTTTTAAGACTTATAATTGTAGTTACTTAATATAAAAGGAGGAGACTTTAATGGTCACATCATTAAATAAATATGCAAGTGACATTACATGATCATGTGTATTTTTTTATATATATGCAGAGAAAAGGGTTTATATACATTTTACCGAAATAGAAACGATTGTCTGAAACTATGTTACTATAAGTAAGCCATCGGTTGCTATTAATAAGTAGGGTTAATATAAATATGCCATCACCATAACACTGTTTGATGAATTATCAAAAATTAGAAAATATTCTTTTAAACAATTTAAAGTCACATGTTAATGCCTTTTCAATTACGATTACTATTTGATAAGTACGTGCGTTTGCTACTGAAATTAACAGGTTTATTGTCTTACATCGCGTTGTTTCTGTTTTATCAAAAAATATTTATAAAAAAAACATTGGTATATTTCTAAAACAACAATCCTCTCAAAACTCTCGGAACAGAATTAAGAAATAGATTAAATGACTGAATATTTATAATTCAGTATAAAAAATGTTTTGATTCTTACAATACACCAATACACTTAAACGCTGCTAGCTAAAGATTGTTAATGTGTAAATTTAACATTATTCTATTTAATAATATTATTTTAGAATATACTTACATATAATCTCATAAAATATTAAGAAAATGTGTTCGTGATAAAAATGTTGCATTATAATACTGACATGTAATGTTTGTAACAAATGGGTAAACAAATTGAAAATATTAGAAATCGATATGTTGGTTAGCAAAAAGGTCAAATAAACATATTGGTCTGAGGATGAGTCGCACGAAGCCTGCAGACTGTCGTCAAAATAAAAGAATAACATGTCATTACGTAAACAAATTTGACTGGTTGAAACATTATAAAGACATTATCTTGATTTCACTTTTGAACTGACCTATATGTCTAAATACAAAAATGCTAAAGTTAGGGAAAACAGTTTTTAGCTGCTCTCAAACAAGGCGAGATCTATACCAGTGGCAAAGAAATGTCATAATGACCGCGATGACGTTTAGACACACAAGCTAAATGAGCATTAAACTGAACTATACAAGTTATAACTTACTTTTGCAGGAACGCAGACACACACTAAAAGAAGATCGGCAGTAGCAAGACTGAGTACAAACAAGTTTGTAATACTCCTCATTCTTTTAACTTTTATGATGGAGAAAATGACTAACAGATTCCCGATGATGCCCAACAATCCTATAAGGGTATAGATCGTAACCATAGGAACAAATTCATCTAAAGGTAACGGAGTTATTGAAGTGTCGTAATCGTAATTGTATGTGTAATTTAACCATAAATAATCATAGTCGTCGTCAGATGCATTGAACTCCGGTGCCGGCATACTTAAATTTGTCATATTTTTTTTTCTTATGACCGGATTCAATTTCAAATAATTTCCAAAATTTGATAAAAAAAAATATAAGCCTTAATTCAAAAGGCAATTAAAACGTAATCTAATAGTTTAAAAAATAAAAATCCAGTAAAAGCTTTATCAATTTTTCAAAGAGCGATTAGAATAAAGAACAAGTGTAAATCCAAATGATGTTGCAGCACGTCTTATCGCTTAGCAAGAGTCTCTTTCCAATTGTGACTTTAACTAAAATACCTCCATAAAAAATCCAATATTTCCCATAATTCATTCCGTTGCACTCAAATTTATAAATTGCCCGTGTTAAACTTATGACGTTATAAAAAGTTACCGCAAATCTGTCTCGAGCAGATATAACACTTTTCAAGCCTCTGTCACAATCTCAGAAAATTGTATGTAAACATTTATTGATATTGGAATCCAGCTCAAGTTTGATTTGAGACTGATATGATATAGTCGCTGATTCTGACAGAATTCTGGTGCATTTATTTTGCTATATGGAGCGCCATAGCTGCCTCATGTTGTTAAATTTCGTTTTATTTTTCCCTGAAAGCGTCTTATTATGCATAATAGAAGTGTTGGCTTGCCAACATTTTATGGGAACCTGTCATAACGAAGTCTTATTAGGTAACATATTCATTTAATCTTGTCAAAACGTAGTGCTGACTTGTCTAAACAATGTCTTATTATTTCAAAACGTCATGTTTTCATGTGCAAATCCGGTGTTAACATGCCGAATGGAAGTCCTAATATGTCTAACATGCACGCCATCTTTTCGAAAAAAGATTTCATTATGTCTGAACAAAGACTTGTTTTAATGTGGTGTTCAATTGTCTTGAAATTGTCTTATTATGTGAAACAGTAGTGTTATCTTATCGGAACTTGGTGTCAACTTGTCAAACTCATGTCTTATTATGTTGACTTGTAGTGATATCTTGTTCAACCGTTATATTGACCTGGCTGAGTGCTGTCCTGTTTTGTCAAAATGCTTTGTTGCTTTGTATGAGGTGGTGTTATTCAGTGT
The DNA here is from genome assembly GCF_026571515.1 of Ruditapes philippinarum. NCBI lineage: Eukaryota > Metazoa > Mollusca > Bivalvia > Venerida > Veneridae > Ruditapes > Ruditapes philippinarum. The sequence continues at coordinate 17,985 of NW_026864777.1, read as the reverse complement.
AATTGTGCCAAAACATCATGCTGTCTTGTCTAAAACTTTTGTTATTCTGTCTAAAAATATACTTATTATGTGAAATACTAATGTTGACTTGCCAATAAATTTTGTTTGTTTGTGTAAACGTAATTTTATTATATGTCAAAAAGTATCGTTGACTTGTCGAAAGATGGTATTGACATGTCTGATCACTGCCTTATTTTTTCAGATCGCTATGCTATTTTGTCCAAACTTTATGTGTTAACCGACCTAAACACCGTCTTATTATGTGAAATAATGGTGGTATCTTTACCAATTATGGTTATGAACTGTTAAAACTCTATTTCAATTTGTCAAACTTGTCATGCTTGTATGTCCAAATGCACGTTCAACTTGCCTATCTCCGTCTTATTATGTCAAATAGTCATATCATCTTGTCGAAACGTGGTGATGACTTGTTTAAAATTACTACCTTTTTGTCAAAGTGTCATTTCATTTTGTCAAGGTTCGGTGTTATTTTTACTTAACATCGTCCTGTTATGGCAAAGTATCTTTTTTCCTTTTCAAATGTGGTGTTTACTTGTTGAAACACAGTATCATTATGTAATACAGTATCGTTGACTTGCCAGTTTATGACGTTAACATGTCTACATCACGTTTCATTATGTCATATAATCGTGTTATCCTGTCCAGATGCGATGTTGTCAATATTTAGTATCCCGTGACCAGAGCCCGCGCGGAGCGATAAAAGATAGAGCAAAAAAGATAACGGGACAGTTAGAGAAAATCAGACATCGCTTTCTCAAGACATAACTTAATTTGAAGTTTACACAATTACTAGACATAATAAGGCTGTTTCTGTTTTACAAAAAAAAATCAAATTTCGACAATATAACACTTCTGTTTTACATTATAAGAAAGGGTTTAGACAAGTCATTTCCACATTTCAACGAGATACCGCAGTTTTTTGTACTTTATAAGACAAAGTTTTAACCATTCAAAACTGCTTATTGACAACATAGCTTACAGTATATCATAAAAATGCATGATTTAGCCCAGTCAACACCCCATTTCGGCAAGATAATTCAAATATTTGATATAAAAGACATTCAGTAGTGTACGTTGGCAAATTAACACAGTTGTTTGATACACCGTATTTTGACAAAATAGCATGGCAGTTTGATTAAATAAAGCTGTGCTTTTACAAGTCAGCACCACATTTGGACAAGAGAACATTACTGTTTCAAACGATCAGAGAAAATCAGCTCCACAATTTCACCAAATAGCGCGACTAGTTGACATAATATGACACATTTCAGACAAGCCAAAACGACATTTTTGACATGATAACACTACTGTTTGAAGTAATTAAACAATGTTAACACAAGTCAACATCACATTTTAAAGATATAAGACTACTGTTAGGTATAATAATGCAATGTTTAGACAAGTCGACAAATTACAATGACATAACAACGCTTACATTTGACTTTATAAGACGCTTTCTGGGCAAGATAAAAAGAAATGTAATAACATAATGCAGCTATGGCGTTCCATATTGCTAAGTATTACCGTTAACATACTTTAGCGTTCTGTCTATACCATCTACGTATACCATTGTTTGATTTAAACACCAAACTTCTGTCTTAGTGATTATACAAATAAATAAACGTAACAAAATTCATTAATTTCAACAAAGTCAGATAACGTTGAAAGATACGAAGTACCGGGCTATTTGCATAAACAACAATCTGCATCCTATGGTGTATCGAACATATTTATCACTCACTCGTGTTTCCAGCATATTCCTGTCACTGCCCGTACGTCAGCACATTTGATAACTTGATGCCTTTAAACATTTTCTCCAAATACTCAAAATGTTATAAGTTGTATTTGTTATAAACATTGTTTTTGCTTATCCAAAATAAACTTTCGTAATAGTATTTTGTATACTAAAGCTAATCCAAAAGTAATAATGTTTGTTGATTTTTGACACAATGATGTACTCAAAGTCTTAAAAAATGTTCCATTACTCATTTTATTAACAACCAACTTCACAAATGATTTCCTACAATATTCTTTTCGATGGATTATTTTCAGAAAACGAATTAGAGCCCAATTATCATGTTTACACATTTCTTCACCTGTTAAATGAATGAATCTGAGGAAGTAAATGTAATCTTATACGCTCCACTTCAAAATTGTGGTGTGCGGTAAAACGAGCAAACGGCATTTTCGAGATAGAGCGGAAGGCCGATTTAAACGGAAAATTGTAAGTTGACTGTTTATGTTTTTGTCTTGTTATTCATTTAAGTTGTATTTTTTCGAAAAACGAAAAATGTAGTTCCTTAAAGGATTGATTTAGGCTTCCAATGATTTAAGCTGTTACAACAAGAAAATTATATCAAGCCTTGGAGAACTTTAACCCCTGACGAAGTGAAAGACGATTTGTTAAATATCAAACTTCAAACCATGAAAACGCTCTACACTTAGGATTATTTTTAAGTGTTTTACAAAATATACAGATATAAACATGTAACAAGAGCTAAACTTTCATGCAAAATAAACTACTCTTGGTGGATTTCTTAAATTTGTATATCGATTTTTTTCGAAAGTAGTGGAGCCAAAGGGCAAGAGATGGAGCGAAAGGTCGGTTGTTGGGTGCAAGGTGACATTGCAGGTCACACCTTCGCGATTACATTTATAACGCTATAGTCGTTGAAAGGATATCACGCTTTATTAGTTGTCTTTAAAAGTTATATATATCTCAGTCTCAACAATTGATCATGTCTACTTTTACTTCTAAAGCTTTTATATATAAAAATGCATAGACCAAGCTCCTCCCAATATGCCAAATTAATATCACATTGCGCTCAACATCGAACCTTTTGCTCCATCTCTTGCCCTTTGGCTCCACTACTTTCGAAAAATATCGATTTACAAATCTAAGAAATCCTTCAGGATTAATTCATGTTGCACGAAGGACAAATTCTTATTACAGGTTGATATTTGCCTAAAACATTTTTAAAGAAATCCGAAGGGTATGGCATTTAAATGTTTGGGAAGTTCAATATCCTACAAATTGTCCTTTTGTTCGTCAGGAAAAAAAATTCTCCAGGGCTTTATATAAATTTGTTTTTGTAACAGCTTAGATCATTGGATGCCTAAAACAATCCTACACGGAACTACATTTTCATTTTTTCGAAAATATACAATCAAAATGAATAACAAGACAAAAACACAAACAACAAATATCCGTTTAAATCGGCCTCCCGTTCTATCTAGGAAATGTCGTTCGCTCGTTTTACCGTACACCACAATTTTGAATTGGAGCGACAGTTTGACAGGCGTGTCTAAATAGGCGAGCCGAAGAATAAATTGTTTGGCACTGAAAATATGACTAAGAATATGTTGATTTTTTCTTGTTTTGTATTTTTCTTACAACGGCTATGTTGACATATCCAACGAATGTCTTTGGTTAATGATACATTACAATGGCACTGTTTTTCTGTACGAAATCTGCTGTGGTCAAAATATTATTTTTAAATTAGGTTTATCTCTTCAATTTGGTTTGCAAATCATGGTCATGCAACTACATAATTAGGTAAAGAAGCAGACGCTTGTTTTGATTGAGTCTTCTATGTTTTTATAGGGGTTAGTTGTTATTCACAAACTTACACTTAATATGCATGTATAATTTGCAATGCTATTTTTATTATATTAAATGTTTTTTGGTTTCTTGTTTTATCAAATTATTTGTAGTGTAATTAAAAGTGTTTCATTAATATTAATGAAAATGAAATTAGTTCACTTTTTCATTTGTATTGGTCACATGATGGTTTAAGCCAATAAAAAAAAACATCAACATAATCGGGTAGAGGCAAAATTTGCTAATAGTAAATCGCTAATCTGTACAAACTTTGAATAGCAAGTGTTAATTTCACATTATATTTTTGGCAGAAGAAACTGTCCGATGGGGGGGGGGCAGGCATTTTTGTATCGTAACATGACTTCCGTGTCAGTATCACAAGCACCACCGTGACTTAGCGCGGTAATTATAGTTTTATAGCTAACCTGGACGTGTCACATAGGATATCATAGTAAATATTTTTTATATATTTGTTTGTAATAAATATTTACAAACCGTATCTTTTGGGGTTTTATTTGATCAGTCGATAACAAAAAAAATGATGTTTTTGTAAATAAATAATCATTTCTCAAATCTGTCACTATAATTATTTTATGAACTTGTACATGTTATGTTATATTAAATTTTGAAATTGATAGATTTTGGAATATCGACAGTTATCATTAAATGTCTCATATACTAGTATTCTTTAAATGCTTTACCATCGGGCTGTTGTTGCAATACCCAAAGCACATTGTTGCTATTTAAACAGTTCAGCGGTATATATAACTATTTCCTAGTAAATTGCATATTTAATTCGAATTCACTTTGAAACTGTCTATAATGACAGAAAAAGGACCATTAAGTGAAAGCAACGTCCAACTTTCAAGTTGTGTTTAAGCTGTGGAACGAAATGGTCTAAAGCAGTTCTCTTAATAAAATATAAATTTTACTCAGTTTTAGTCAAGGTCTCAAGATTCAAATAAATATCAAGGTAGACCATCTGTTTGTGAATGACAGTTTAAATTATTTGCGGTATCTCCCCTTTTCCAGAATCTTCATATTATCAGTAACAGATACACAGTTGAAGGTGACAACTGTTAAACGTTTTACGATACTGTAGCAAAGTGTGTTGATTTGAAACACATTCTTATCCATCAAGATCATTAAATCTAACACTTGAAGTGCTCATGAATTAATCATTGATTTTCTTCTAAACAGCTGGTGGCATGCGAGCAGCGTAGACCAAGATGAGTTGACACACATCTGCTGTCTGGTCATAGAATGCAAATTTACGTTATTAAGTAATTTTTCCCCCTGACATGATAAGTGGTTATGTCCAGAATGAAAAGTAAGGGTGTTCCGTTCAGTTTGGACAATCTTTTTTAAGCTCACCAGTACCGAAGGTTAAGGCTGAGCTATTAGTATCAAGGGGATGCTCCGGCGTCCGTCGTCATGCGTCAGCAATCATTTTCTCTGAAACTGCTTGGCAGATTTACCTCAAATTTGTTCTGTTGCATCCTTGTGCCAGTCACACTTAAATTTGCTCAAGTCATTTCAATTGACCCCTTTTAGGGGTCACCAGAGCTAAAAATAGAAAAACCTTTAAGCATCTTCTACTACAGAACCAAATGATGGACACAAAACCTTGTAGCATTCTTGGGTATTCCTTTATCAAATTTACTCACATTAATTTGATTGACCAATTTAAGGAGTCTCTAGAGCTAAAATTAGAAAAAAAACCTTTAGACATCTTCTCCGACAGACTTTATGGATGGATGATCACAAAACCTTGTAGCATTCTTAGGTAGTATTTTATCAAGTTTGATCATATTAATTTGATTAGCCACTTTTAGAAACCGCTAAAGCTGAAAAAATGGACATACCTTTAAACGTCTGCTTCTACAGAACCAGTTGATGGAGGATCACCGAACTTTGTCTGTTGCATACTTGGGTAGTCCTTTATCACGTTTGCTCATATTAATTTGATAAGCCCCTTTTAGGGGTCTCTGGAGCTAAAAATAGAAAAACCTTTAGACATATTCTAATGGATGATGATCACCAAATTTTGTCTGTAGTATTCTTAGACCTGTAGTCTTTTATCAAGATTGTTCATACTAATTTGATTGGCCCAAGTTATGGGCTGCTAAAACTTAAAATAGAAATTAATTTAAACGGCTCCTTTTACAGAACTTATTGACGGATGATCACCAAATTGTGTCTGTAGTATTCTTAGGTAGTCTGTTATCAAGTTTGCTCATATTAATTTGATTGGCCCCTTTTAAGGGCCGCTAAAACTAAAGATAGAAAAACCTTTGAACATCATTTCCTTCTGAATTGATTGATGGATGATAACCAATCTTTGTTTGAAACATTCTTAGGTAGTCTTTTATCACATTTTCTCATATTTATTTGATTGGCCCCTCTTAGGGGCCGATAAAGCTAAAATAGAAAGAATTTATTGATGGATGATCAACAAATTTTGTTTGCAGCATTGTCAAGTAGTCTTTCATCAAGTTTGCTCATATTAATTTGATTGGCCCCTTTTAAGCTTAAGTATAAATACCCCAGGTCATGGCATTTCTTCAAGTTATAGTTTAAAGACAGTCTATGCTCAAATTTGATATTGACAATGGATACACAGTTTCTTTATAAATATAAGATAAACATGTTTTGACTGCACACAAAGTAGATACATTACGTTTTTAACTCTTCACACTATAGGTGGTCACAGTATGAATATGTAAGGTCATTTAAAAATAACTTCCTGTCTATTGTTTGGTTTTGTTTTTGTTTTGTTTAATTTTTTATAGAAAATACCACTTTACTTGGCCTAAAATAGGATATGCAGCTTCCCATACATAGTTTATTCGTTTTTTTTTAATTAAAATAAGGCATATTCAGTAAGAATTTCATAGATTTCATTAAATTTCTACAATAAGAATAGTTTTACTCAACGATGAACATAGTATATCTTTTATAATGAAAGGGAAACAACTCATGTTGAAATAAAAAATAAAATTAAAGAAAAAAGTCTATCATATTGACATTGGCTATCGCCTTGGTGAATGTGTCAACTGCCGGTGAATATCACATATATTCAATGGCTCACAAGTTAATAATTGTATAATATTAAACACTATTTAAGATAGCATACCCGCACAGTGTAAAGGGACGTGCGAATATATAACATTTAATATACCTTTATCAATGCTGTATGTTTTTATCATACACAAAGACATCAAAATATACATTTACTAACCTACGCGACGATTCTTTGTAGTGTCTCTTTACCTAAAGCTTATGTAATTATGTAATCTATTCATTTTAGATAAGAAGAACTGAATGCAAAGTCATGCAAAGTAAAAAAACATAAATTGATCTATAGTGAGCCGGTGTAATTAGTTGAACATGAATAGGACCAGCTATCTTCCGCTTTTACTTAATCTGAAAAAGAATTTGTTATTAACATGCTTTACTTTGAATTTGCAACAGTCAAGGATTTTAATATCAAAATACAACAAGAGGGCCATCATGGCCCTGAAGTCGCTCACCTGTATATAGGCCCCCGGAGCGGGGCCAGTTTAAACCTCGGGGCTTTGATTTGAACTTGGTAGACACCAATTAGAAGATGTTTCATGCTAAACATCTAAGGTCTAGCTCGTTGGGTTTTTTTAAAAGAAGATTTTTTAAAGTTTTTCCTTTACACATATAGTTAGAAACAATGACACACCTGGGGCAGGGCCAGTTTTGACCCCTGGGCTTTTATTTGAACAATCTTTGTAGACACATACAAGAAAATGATTAATATCAAAACTCTAGCTATTCGGCTTTCAAAGAAGATTTTTTAAGTTTTTGCTATACACATATAAGGAAAATCAATGTCCCCCGGGGCGGGACCAATTTTGACCCCATGGCTTTTATTTGAACAATCTTTGTAGACACTCACTAGAAGATGCTTCGTGCTTAATATCTAAACTCTAGCTATTTCAGTTTTTTCAAAGAAGATTTTTTAACTTTGACACTCACTAGAAGAAGTTTCATGCTTAGTATTTTAACTCTAATTGTTACACATGTTACATTTGGAACAGCATAAAACCTTATAAGGGCTATCACTGGAAGTAATAAATGCAAACAGAATTTTATTCCTAAAACAAGAGTCACCGAAAGCACGGACCACAAATGACCTTTTCTTGTTTCATTTCCAAATGCAAAATATTGAAAGAAGCGTTTTGGTGGAAGTCTTAAAAAGATCACAATCATATTTGCATTGGTCATTTTGAAAGTTAGGCATTAAATATTGTTTTGTCCGATTATAAACTTGTAACAAAGTTATAGCAAATTTGATATAGTAACAAAAGGTAAAACCTTAAAGTTTATTTAAAGTTTTCAATAATATTTTTCTCAAAAAATATAATGATGTTGCCTAACATGTCATTACATCCACATATTAATCATAACTGCACATCAATTACTAAGTTGTACAGAATTCTAATGATTTTTCATTTGTTTTCTTGAGGTTCAATGGGCATTTTAAATAAAAAAAAGTACTTCAGTTACACGATATGGAGGTGTTTTTTTCAAAAGTTTTGTTCAAAAATAAATTATGTATGCCAATCAAAATTAAAATAAAAAATACAATTCCAGAAAAATTGAAATATTTGATCAATACATCATTGTCAATGTTAATTTAAGGACAACATACATGGACTGCTCAGTATTACAATTTTATATCAAATGTTGACTTATTAAAGTATTACTTATTGATGTATTAATCAATTAATATACTTAATAAGTTTACAAAAAAAGCTTATAATTAGTCAAGATAGAGTTCAGTTTTACCTTCTTGAACGAGTTTATAAAATAATTGTCTAAGAATAGATAAATGTAAATACAAATAATAATAAATTCTTGGCATATTAGCAAAATTCTATATATATCTAAACAATTAGATAGAGTGTGGCCAAAGTAAAATTTTAAAAAGTTCATGCCATTTATCGGCCTCGGTCAAATTAAGTGTTTACTGTTTGAAAGGTTTAAGTTTTATTATAAATATAATGCACCCATCAATAAAAAAGTTATATCCATTTATAATCAAAAGATGTTTTTTGCAAAAGATGCAAGAATGAAGATTGGAAAATGACAATGCTCGATTTTAAAGCACAACCCTTAATCATTTCTTAAATCAATTTGACGGTGCGGAACAGCTTCCGCTATAGATATGAGAAAGTGGAAAACAATGTTGATTCAATGTTCTAGGAATGAAAGTACATTTAGGTAAATTGGTAAAAAAACTATTATAAAGTCGCTGAAGGTGACTGGATGTATAAAATGTTGGATTTGTCTGTATTCGACCCTGAGATAAACAAAATCCACCCAACGCAGATCACAGTCATGTAATAAGGCAGCGTGATTACGTCAATTGTATGTAAAGTTAAGATGCAATACACATAAACCTATGTATATTATAACGTGACTTGGCATACCTGTATTATTGTCCTTAACTGTGTATGTTTAAATGAATTTATTTTTGCTCCCATTGATAAGTTAGTTAGATTAATCTGTCACATAAATAACAAGTTTTTGTTAACATTCTAGTGATTCTACGGTAGGTTAGGTTTCATTCAAGGTCGTTTGTTAGTTAAACAGAATCACAGTTTGAGATTCGTTACTAACTTTGCCATTGAACAATTCAATAACAATATACATTAAAATATAAATATATAAAGAAAAAAACAAAGTTACTTTCTACTTCTGTTTAGTTTTCTTCTGACCTAATTTACTTAACTATACTTGATTTGCGGACTATCTAAGTAGCTACACAACGTCATAAAGAGGATTATTTCCCTTATGAAATCACTTAAAGTTCCATCTATTATCGCAGTCTGATGAATTATCTTTTTCAAATTAATTGAATCAAATATGGGCACATATACTGCCTTTTAACAGAAAATACTTCGTATAAGACTATATAGTACACTGTAGTTAATAGCAAGCGATTTTTTTTATAAAAATGGGGCTAACTGAAATTACACGCAAACTTGATAAAAAGATCGTCTTAGATTCTTCAAAGTAAGTGTAATAAACTTTTGGATTGCTTTGAGAAAAAAAATCACTTAAGTGAAATACAAATTCCATATCACGACATTCCAATATTCAAACCGACTTGCTTTGACATTCGATGGTTTATGCAACTTTTGAAAACGCCAATTACAAAACGTTCCTACCAAGTATCTTAACTATATGTCGTTACTTTCAAAAGAGAGGATTATAAACGTTGTTAACCCTCAACCCCGCCACCTTCTTTACAGTATGCTGAAAGCCTTAACTTGGGATTCAAGATTATGTAGAAATACTTAAAGTTTTCCATTTCAGGCTTAAGTTTGTAAAAATATAATTTAGTTTCAATAAAAGAGGTTATTTCAACATGTTAACTTCTTGCATAAAAGTATAAACTTTAAACTGCAACACGAATGTCGAGATAAAAGTGACTATGATTTTAATTTTATTTTAAATGACTACGCATAACTAATATGATGTCGACCTAGTTGGAAATTTTAGACTTTATAATTGTAAGTTCTAATATCTTTTTCTTGTAAGGAAATAGTACAGTAACAATAGAGTACATGGGGTACACGTATTAGAGGTTCAAAGTGAAAAATATCACATAGATATATGAACATGTAGTAACTGTTACGCCTTTACAAGAAAACAGAAAAATTTATAATCATTTATCAATCTATATAAAACAAAAATATTTGTAATCGATTCTGGAAAAAAATAAAAACTTAAACAGATAAAAAGAAATTCTCTATAATGTTAATTCACTACATAAAATTCATTAAATTCAATATGGTTTATGAAAACCTGACTATGGGTTTATTTGTAGATTACAATGTAGCTTCCAGATCAAAGCTTTCAAATCGTCTATATATCGAACGTATTACAAAAAATGTGTTCAAGTATACAAAATACCAAAATATCAATGTTCGTACCTTTATTTACTTCCTTAACGTTTATATTCTCCTTAGTGAATCGTTTCATATCTATGAATTTTAATCAGTCATTATCTGTCATTTGAACTGTTACTTTCTTCAACACCGCTTTTTTCGATACTAAATTTATTATGGCTATATCGGATTACTTATATAGATATATGTATATATAGTAATATACTTAGTTAAAGGAAAAAAATACCTGGAATAAGTAAAGTGCCTAAAATATCTCTGATTTCAAAATTGTTTAGTTATAGCCGTGGAGTTGACAATACAGGCATAATAAAACCAGAAAAGGAAGATATGCATTTTTCATTCATATATATACTTGCAATGTGCTTTTCGATTAAAGGTAACGAAGAACTATAGTTTAATCAATGAATATATGTTTATATTTAATTTTCTATATTAGCAGTATCACCTTTCTCTTTTTATAGAATATTTTCATTGTTTTAATTTTAATCATAACCAAGGTAAATTGGTATGATTGACCGATTGGGAAAAGGTGTTTGATTGATTAAGACATTTTGACTTATTGATTGATTGTTTGTTTGTTTGTTTGATTGATTGATTGATTGAATTGATTGATTGATTAATTGATTGATTGATAACCTCTAATGAAATTCAACGTTTTTCCGTTCAAATTTCATATATGCGCAGGAATTATCGAAACCTAAAATTAATGTACTACATACTTTCGTTATATTTTAAATTAAGTTATAATCAAAACACAAAGTAGGCAGATGTTAAAATAAATAAAAACAAATGTCTTAATATTAGTTTGATGTTGGTAAAACTTTTTGATACGATGTCATGAATTTATGCGGTCTAATTGGCAACACAATATTGAAACTATGCCAGTTGAAATAATTCAGGGGGTTATTGTTATTGTTGTTGTTTTTGTTTGGGTTTTTTTAAAAAACAAATCAAACAACATAATAGTGATTGCTAGTTTCTGTTCTATGTTCTGTTTGGGAACTTTGTTATTCAAAGTAGTTGAAGATCAAACTATCTAGTTTTCAGTGGATTGAACCTTTTCAATAGACTTTAAATCTATATAAGGAAAATGATTGACAACCGCAATTGTGTTTACAATACAATGTTTATTTCTTACGTTTCATGAAGTTTAAGACGTGCAGAATGTTTTTATCTATTCCACTCAGAGTATTGATAATATATTTATAATGTAAATATTTTTAGTCGCTACTTTAACGCATGTTTTTATTGATTAAAGTAAGACTGATCATTAATTTATTGTATTTTTTTAATTATCAAACTACATCATTAAAATCCAGAACGTAAACTTTTTACCATTCTTTAATCATAATTGTATAACGTGTTAAGCATAATTTTGAATTTACTTTGTACGATAACATATACTAAATCTATTTTAAAGTATGTTGTTCTAGTTTCTGTATTAAACTATTAAAAGGTTAATACACGGCAGAGTATGGTCGGAATCTTGATGATAATCGGCTTCAGTACGGCATTATACATTTCAAGACGGATTATCACTTTCCGATCCGCCTCTGACGTGTTTTTATGTTAATATCTAATAGTAGCACTTGATTAATTAATTTGATATTTCATTCTTTAACTGTACAGTATCTAATACACAGTTGCTTCCCTTATATGCAAAACAATGAAGCAGCAAGTTTCATTTTCTCGGAATAAAATGTTTTGTTTTTATTCCTTTAAATTTACAATAAAACTGTGTTTGTAAAATTACACTGAAGTTGTAATCATAAAAAAGCGATCAGTGCAAACATCCTAACTTTCACTTCACAGTGACGTAAAATGTGACGTTATTGTTATAGTGTTTGCACGTGTTCAGCGGGCCGATTATGATAATAGGTTTTGTGTGCTTCATCTACTATAATATCTAACTCTTATTAGAAACAGAGTGCTTCAACGAGGAAGAATATCATATTGTTGAAATAACAAGTCTCTTGTTGAATGTACTAAAAACTGTTGGCAGTTACCTTGAAAAATGCGTGATTTGTAAAATATTCGTGGCATTAATTACGGGTGTAATATTGTGATAATATTTCAATGCAAAAAGAAACTGATATAGATTGATGGGATCACCTTGTTTACATTTATTGCTTTTGTATTAAAACAGTCCGACATAACAGACATTTTTATTTCAGACTCATACATTTATTTCAATTTCTTATTGTACTTGAACTAACAACGTTCTGTCGATCTGTCAAAAGAAGTCCATCTATATTAAACATGTTTAAGCGGAAAATGATAACAAGAGGGCCATGATGGCCCTGAAGTCGCTCACCTGTATATAGGCCCCACAGAGCAGGGCCAGTTTAAACCCCAGGGCTTTTATTTGAACAAACTTGGTAGACACCAAAAAGAAGATGTTTCATGCTAAATATCTTAGCTCTAGCTCTTTGGGTTCTTAAAAAGAAGATTTTTTAAGTTTTTACTCAATACATATAAAGAAAATCAATGACCCCCTGGGGCGGGGCCAATTTTGACCCCATGGCTTTTATTTGAACAAACTTGGTAGACACCAATAAGAAGATGTTTCATGCTAAATATCTTAGCTCTAGCTCTTTGGGTTCTTTAAAAGAAGATTTTTTAAGTTTTTACTCTATACATATAGGGAAAATCAATGACCCCCTTTGGGCGGGGCCAATTTTGACCCCAGGGCTTTTATTTGAACAAACTTGGTAGACACTCACTAGAAGATGTTTCATGCTAAATATCTAAGCTCTAGCTCTTTGGGTTTCTTAGAAGAAGATATTTAAAGTTGTTTTTTTTGGTTGCCATGGCAACCAGAGTTCTGCATGGAATTAAATTCTTTGAACAATTTTTAAAGGTGACCACCAAAGGAACATTCCTGTGAAGTTTGGATGAAATTGGCTTAGTGGTTTATGAGGAGATGTCATTTAAAGTAAAAGTTTACGGACGGACGGACGCCGGACGAAAAGTGATCACAAAAGCTCACCCTGTCACTTTGTGACAGGTGAGCTAAAAATCATACAATTGTAATTAAAATTGCAAAGGAAACCCACCTTTTACCAATGCTATATGTGTTCTGATGTATATCATTAAAAGATATAAATGATAAATATAAATAAATAATATTATTATCCTTTCATCACGATTATTTTCTTAATAATTATATTTCGTATATGTTAATATCTATTTTAGGTGAACAGTGTGACGAAGTTTCCGAGAAATCACCAAATGTTTACATTGACCAATTTTCGAACGATGTAAATGATCTTCTCCAAGAACTGGACGAAAAATATTCTATGACAGAAAGTATAGGAAATGCAAGGAAAAAGATGCAAGAAGTGAGATTTGAAAAATGGGATAATGATTGTAAATCAGCGGGAATGCTCATAAATTTGTACACAAACTCTGACGAGATTATGCACTTGCCAGGGGTGACTTTTTACAGAAGCTTGAGTCAAGCAATAAAGAGTGATAACCCTGGATTTATTTGGCAAAAATGTGAGCAATTGCTAAATATTGCTTTAAATATCATAGGACATGAAACTTTTGACATTGTATTCAGGGGGGAAAGACGCGGTGAGTCTTCTATCCCCGATGACCTTACAGAAGGTTCATCGTACAAGGAACGCGACTTTTGGAGCACTACCCTTGATCCTTCAGTCACTGACCATTTTGGCGGTGCAGAATATGCTTTCATCATTATAAAGAACGTTCAAGGTGTAAATGTTCAACATGTTTCTGTTACAGATATGGAAAAGGAAGTTTTAGTTCAAAGCTCAAGGGAATATATTCTTAAAAGGAAAATAAGCAACAAGGAAGAACAACAAAAAGTGCTTAAGCGAATTCACTTGCGGTATCCTAACTTTAAACCTTCAAAATTTAACCCTGAGAACATATTCATACTTGTTCCTGTAAAAGTGGATGGTGAACATGATGAGTTATAAGTATGTTTTAAAGGTTTTATCAGCCGTGGGAATCCAGCCAGTTAAAACGATGTTTTAAAAAGTCAAGTGTTCATGTCTTTTATTAATTGTGTTAGCATATCATGATTATCTTCTACATGTTTTTCAAGTGTGAAACAAAATTTCTTTTCCCGTTAAAAATGTCTGTGAATGTAAAACTAGTTCATTGTATCAAATATATAACAGTTGCATAGCTAGAATTAGATTCTATATTTTTGAAAGACATATATTAAATACTGGTCAAACTGTTTTGAAAATATAAATAGTGATAAAAGATTAAATTACCATAAAAATGTATTTTTTTCATGTAAATCACGTTTAGACATGTGGATAAAAATGTAAATCAATTTGTACGTAAAAGACTTCATTTTCTCCAATTTGGTACATAGAAAGTGTCAATAGTAATGAAAACAAGCAACTATCATAGTATTGCAAGCAATCCATAAGTCCCCTACCGGTTAGAACCCCAGCAACATTCTGAAGGGCCATTCAATTCTTCTCTTTTTTAAGAAAATTTGTTGGAAAAATTCTTTAAAAGTGGTCACAGGAAACAGTTTTTATGAACAGACAGACTGAAAGACACTCTAAAGTTCATTTTTTAAACATCCCTATTACCAAAATATAACTTTTTTATAAGCAAAATTCTTAAAGAGGAGAAAACTCTTGAAATAAAGATCCAAGATGTCGTACATGATGTGAGTGTAACTAGGAACAATTAGTAATGAAGCTGTTCATAATGAATGTTTATTTTGAATTTGAAGTATTAAAGTTAAAAGAATGAATAAGATAAATTCAAAGTTTAAGGATGAGATAATTCTGGAAATAAGGATGCTAGATTTATAAACCTTGTCATATTATTATGATGTGGGAGTTTGAAGTAAATCCCATTAGTAATGAAGAAGTTGGAGTAAAATATACCTATTTCTCGAAACAATCTAAGTTCAAGGGGGACATAATTCTGGAAATAGTATTACTGGAGTATTGAACCTTCTCACAATAATAAGAAACATATATATGAAGTTTGAAGAAGATACATTAAGAAATAAAGAAGTTATTTAGAAAAATAACTTTTTTTCATGTAAATTCAAGGGAGGCAATTCTGATAATTTAATGCTAGAGATAAAACAATGTCACATTTGATGTGGTTGATGACCAGAAACTTATGTTTGAAGTTTGAAATAAATACCATAAAAAATAAATAATTTATAGAGAAGAAGCCTAAAAAGACATGCATAATCTCCATACTGCCATCTATCCAGATAATAATAAAGTTTCATAAAAATATTTTCAGTACTTTTTGCGTAATCGCGGGATCGAGTTTTGTAGATGGATGGACGGACAGACGGAGGGTAAACCTAAAGGTCTCTCCGGAAAAGATAGAAAATCCTACTAGCTATATTTTTTCCAAGAGTGGATTAAATATTAAGTTGTTCAACCTCCATCCTTAGCACCACCCTCCCTTTCAATAAAGTATTCCGAACGCCTAATCTCTTGTCATTCGAGGATCATTAGATATTATTAGAATTTCTCCCATTTAAGGCTTTGTAAAAACAGCATTTTAGTTTCAGTAAAGAAGGTATTTTAAAGTTCTTAGAGTCTTAGAAGATGGTTCGTGCTAAATATCTTAGCTCTAGCTCTAAAGGTTTCTTAAAAGATTTTTAAAGTTTTTAATATATACATAAAGGGAAAAACAATGACCCCCTGAGGCGGGGCCAATTTTGACCCCAGGGCTTTTATTTGAACAAACTTGGTAGACACCCACTAGAAGATGTTTCAGGCTTAATAGCTAAGCTCTAGCTAATTGGATTTTTTAAAAGAAGATTTTTTAAGTTTTTACTATATACAAACTAGAACTATCACTAAATGTGATTAATACCCCCCACCCACCCCTGCTTCGGAAATGAAGATGTTACTAGTAACAGAATACCTTGTAAAGAATTGAAATAGGGTTATGGTTGTGGGCAATTAAAGATAATTGTTGTTCTTTTATGTTGCATTTCCTTTCAATGTGGTTGGCCATTGATGAAGTTTTATTGGATTACTCTGTAATAAGTCCAGAAAGACAAGGAAAAGGAACAGAGGGCAATAACTCTATAATTTGAGTTATGGTTATTGTACACTGCACTTCCTCTCATTGCGCTTGACCATTTCAAGTTATGCACTGGACAAAAAACAAGAGCTGTCGGTAGGACAGCAACGCTCGACTATTCTTAGTGCTTGATTGTAAAAAAAAAAATGCTTGATACAGTTATCTCCTCCTATTTACAGGTTGGGGTAATGATGGTGAACAAGTGTGCAAAGTTTCAAAGCCATATGTCAATGGACTTTGAAAATATTTGAGGTATTAAAAAAACTTTAACATAAATTTTAAGTCGAAAAAAGGGGCATAATTCTGTCAAAATGATTGATACAGTTACCTCCTCCTGTTTACGGGTTGGGGTAATGATGGCGAACAAGTGTGCAAAGTTTCAAAGCAATAGGTCAATGGACTTTGAAAATATTTGAACTATTACAAAAACTTTAAAGTAAATTCTAAGTCGAAAAAGGGGCATAATTCTGTCAAAATGCTTGATGCAGTTACCTCCTCCTGTTTACAGGTTGGGGTAATGATGGTGAACAAGTGTGCAAAGTTTCAAAGCCATATGTCTATGGACTTTGAAAATATTTGAACTATTATAAAAACTTTAACGTAAATTCTAAGTCAAAAAAGGGGCATAATTCTGTCAAAATGCTTGATACAGTTACCTCCTCCTGTTTACAGGTTGGGGTAATGATGGTGAACAAGTGTGCAAAGTTTCAAATCCATAGGTCAATGGACTTTGAAAATATTTGAACTATTACAAAAACTTTAACGTAAATTCTAAGTCGAAAAAGGGGCATAATTCTGTCAAAATGCTTGATACAGTTATTTCCTCCTGTTTACAGGTTGGGGTAATGATGGTGAACAAGTGTGCAAAGTTTCAAAGCCATATGTCAATGGACTTTGAAAATATTTAAACTATTTCAAAAACTTTAACATAAGTGGTTACGCCGGCGGACGCCGACGATCGGGTAACTACAATAGCTCTACTTATTCTTATCGAATAGTCGAGCTAAAAATTAACAAAGGCAATAACTGTAATTAGTCCAAACAGAGTTATTGTTCTTGTGCACTGCACTTCATCTCACTGCCCTTGACCATTGTATAAAGTTTCATTGAATTCCAACCATTAATTTTCAAGTAATGCACTGGACAATAAAAAGTAACAAAGGGAAAAAACTTTTAAATTAGTCAAAAAAGAGTTATGGTTTCTGTGCACTGCACTTCCACTCAATATACTTGAACATTGTATGAAATAGATTTGAATTTCAACTAGTAGTTTTCAAGTTATGCTCTGGACAAGAAAAAAGCAATGGAAAAGTAACAAAGGGCAATAACTCTATAATCACTCTGTACAGTGTTTATGTT